>NC_026002.2:60491879-60669390 GCF_000442705.2 Elaeis guineensis | reverse complement strand
TCTTTGGTTAAGAGGACAACCAACCATATGGCCTACAGCGACCTATGCTCGATAGAAGTTGTCGTCCTTACTAACAGCCTATGATTTGGTCGTGAACTGTTTTAAGGACTAATCGATAAATCCTCTCTTTATCGAATCTAAATAGTCCTAAGGACTTCATCATAACAACGGAGTTCATTAGAAGATGAAAGCTTATGATAAAAATGCCAAATATACTTTATTTATTAACAAATCAATTACAATACTTGGTTGCTCAACCGTCAACAGCTTGACGATTGGCTTTTTGGGACATATTTCCCAACAACTCCCACTTGTCCTAAAGCCACTCGGCACAGTATCTAATACCCATCTTCGACTTGTGGTTGTCGAACTCCTTTATCGCTAGGGCTTTAGTGAAGGGGTCGGCCAGATCCTTTCCGTCGATCTTCTGAAGATCGACGTCACCTCGATCCACGATCTCCCGGACCAGGTGGAAGCGGCGCAAGATGTGCTTCGTCCACCGATGTGCTTTGGGTTCCTTCTTCTGAGCTATGGCACCAGTGCTGTCGCAGAAGAGCAGGACTGGACCATCGAGGGAGGGTGCTACTCCGAGCTCGTTGATGAATTTTCTCAGCCACACAGCTTCTTTCGTGGCATCCGATGCTACGATGTACTCCGCTTCACAAACAGAGTCCGCCACAGTATGCTGCTTGAAACTCTTCCAGCAGATGGCTCCACCATTCAGAGTAAAGATATAACCCGACATGCTCCTGCTATCATCATGGTCAGATTGAAAGCTAGAGTCTGTGAACCCCACAAGTTTCAAATCTGACTCGTCATAAACCAACCATTGGTCCTTAGTATTAGTCAAATACTTAAGGATGGCTTTAACCACTTTCCAGTGATTTTTTCCAGGATCAGATTGGTATCTACTCACTACTCCTAGTGAGTATGCCATATCTGGTCTTGTACATATCATGGCGTACATGATAGATCCCACAGCTGAAGCATATGGGACTCTACTCATACACTCTCTCTCTTCAGGAGTTGTCGGACAATCTTTCTTAGAGAGAGAAATTTCATGGCATATCGGTAGATAGCCCTTCTTGGAATTCTCCATGCTGAACCTCTTCAGCACAGTGTCTATGTACATGGACTGGGATAACCCAAGCATCCTTTTAGATCTATCCCTATAGATCTTCATCCCTAGGATGTAGGATGCTTCACCCAAGTCCTTCATGGAGAACTGTGATGACAACCAAACTTTTATTTCCTGTAGTGCGGGGTTGTCATTCTCGATTAAGAGAATGTCATCCATGTACAAGATAAGGAATACCACAACTGGACCATTTGCCCATTTATAGATGCAGGGCTCTTCTCCATTCTTAATGAAGCCATACGTTTTGATCACCTTATCAAAATGCATGTTCCAACTCCGAGAAGCTTGCTTCAATCCATAAATGGATCTCTGAAGCTTGCACACCTTGGACTCATTTGTGGATATAAACCCCTCAGGTTGTATCATATACACCTCTTCGGTCAGCTCTCCATTCAGGAAAGCTGTCTTTACATCCATCTGCTAGATCTCATAATTCAGATGGGCAGCTATTGCAAGCATTATCCGAATGGATTTGAGCATTGTCACAGGAAGAAACGTCTCATCATAGTCAATACCATAACGTTGACGATACCCCTTCGTGACCAGACGAGCTTTATAGGTCTCCACCTTTCCATCTGTGCCCCTCTTCCTTTTGAAGACCCATTTATACCCAATAGGTTTAACCCCTTCAGGTGGGTCAACCAATGTCCATACATCGTTGACCTTCATGGACTCCATTTCAGATTTCATGGCTTCAAGCCATTTCTCGAAATCAGGTCTCTGCATTGCATCCATATAGGTGATCGGATCCTCATTATTCTCATCAAGTTCGATGGGATCACCGTTCTAGACCAAGAAACCGTAGTATCTATCTGGCTGACGCGGTACTCTACCTGATCGCCTTAATAGTGCAGGAACATTGGGCTCCGGATCTGATCTAATCATATCCGACTCAGGTTCAGCTATTGGTGTCGGTCCTTCTACCTGTTGAACTTCATCAAGTTCAACCTTAGAGGCAACGGTTCCTTCACTCTTTTTCTAAAAAGATTGCCTTAAGGCTGACGAACACCTTTTGTTCATCAGCATGGTAGAAAAAAATATCCTTTTGTCTCTTTGGGATACCCTATGAATGAGCATTTGTCAGACCTAGGTCTAAGTTTGTCTGTGACTAATCGTTTGACATAGGTCGGGCACCCCCAGACCCTAAAGTGTGAAAGTGCTGGCTTACGTCCTCTCCATATCTCATATGGAGTCTTAATTACAGACTTACTTGGAACCCTATTTAACAGATAACATGCTGATTCGAGTGCATATCCCCAGAAGGATATCGGCAAGCTAGCAAAATCCATCATGGATCGGACCATGTCTAACAGAATCCGATTCCTCCTTTCAGACACACCATTATGCTATGGTGTTCCTGGAGGAGTCCATTGGGAGAGAATCCCATTCTCTCCTAGATATGTGAGAAACTTACTAGAAAGGTATTCTCCTCCTCGATCAGATCGAAGAGTTTTAATACTCTTCCCAGTTTATTTTTCTACTTCACTTCGGAATCGTTTGAACATTTCAAATAAATCTGACTTATGTTTCATCAGATAGACATATCCATATCGAGATAGGTCATCCGTGAAAGTTATGAAGTAGAAATATCCCCCTCTAGCACTGGTGCTCATGGGCCTGCATACATCAGTATGTACTAGGCCCAAGAGCTCAGTAGCTCTCTCACCTTTTCCAGTAAAATGTGACTTGGTCATTTTACCAAGAAGACAGGACTCACAGGTTGGAAATGATTCACAATCACTGACTTCGAGGATTCCCTCTTGAGTCAACCTGTTTATTTTGTTCTTGTTTATATGACCTAGCCTCCAATGCCATAAGTATATATCTGACACACTATCTATCTAATCTAGGGTGCTTGCCAGTAGAATAGACTCTTATCAGGCTTGATCTTTTGGTCTGGCTCTGCACTGATGTCCCAGCCTAAACTTGTACCTTCTTCACTTTCTTCTTCTTATTCTTCTTCTCTTTCTTAAAGGGTCGAGAACCAGAAGACGAACCTTCCACTAAGTTCACCGACTCCTTGAGGAGTTGGTGATCCTTCTCAAAGTTCTAAAGCAACCCCAGTAACCTATGGTAGTTTACTTCAGGCTTTGTCATTCTATAATGAGTGAGGAATGGGAGATAAGATTTGGGCAGCGAGTTCAGTATTGCATCTTTCCCAAGCTGCTCATGCAAGAAAAAGCCGAGCTTGCTTAATCGTTCTATCAGCTCGATCATGTACAATACATGATCAGTGATAGAGGCACCATCCCGTATTTTGGGGTTGAAGATGGCACAACTAGTCTTGTGCCTCTCCACATCATCGGGTGTACCCAAGGCATCCTCCAACACTTGAAGCATGTCCTTTGGCTGATCCATCTCGAATCTGCGACTGAACTCGTCGCTCATGGCAGCCAGCATGATACAGCACACCGTGGTTCGGTCACTGAGCCACTTCTGGTAAGTATCTCTGACTGTTCCACATGCATTGACAGCTGGCTCCTCAGGTGCAGGATCTATTATCACATATAGGATCCGTTAATGCTCCAGGACTATCTTGAACTTTCGGTACCAGCTACCAAAGTTGGGTCCCACCAACTTATCATTGTCCAACAATGATCGAAGCGATAGAGAAGTGGCCATATTTGCACAAAGGAGAACCATAACCTAATTAGTAATTGATTCATTAAACCTAAAGATTTGGACTTTAATCAAAAGGTTTCTTCTACTATTTTATTTGAGTTGGTAGCCTCTACCTCCAATTCGAGGAATTACCCTAATTTCTTAGTGGGTACTAAAATCTACTTAGACTGCACACAAGCCCAACTTTGGTTGGCCAACCCATGTACATCTAAGGGTAGGTTCATAACCAATTATTTCTCTAAATAAATTTTAGTAATTTTAATTTTGCCCCAGAAACCAAATCAGTAGGCTTTGGCCTCTACTCTAAGGATCCGGTTAAGTCCAACCATTCACATGATCATACTTGGTGTATCTAACCAACGAATGATTAAGCCCAACTTTGGTTGGCTCACCTAACCACCATTAGAGAAAAACTTCCAAGTTGTCATATGATGAGTGATAATTCCATTAGTCAACAAGCACCAGGCCTTTGGGTCTGCAATGATTATTGAGTTAATGGAGTCATTATCAAACACCTTAATGGGAGGCTATGACTCAGTTATCTCTATAACTTTATCATTTTAAGGACCTAATAATTTTAGAGGATTTAAATAATATAGAGGATGAGGTCAGATGAACCAGCTTATCATGATCCTCCCACTGGCTTCACCAAGTCAACTTAAGGGAGACCATTAAAAGGGCTGGTTTAGGAGCACCTAAATCAGTCACACTGATGTACCTAGCTGACATGGGTCAGCTCGAATAGTCAAGTGATCCGATCAAAACATAATTTTACCAAAAGGCCAGGTAAGTTCGATCAGTGGGAGGGTCTGTCAAAGCTTGCCTTAGACACCATCAAAAATAGCCAGGTAAACGGGCTCCCAATTAAAAACCACCGATCTGGTTTACCTTAGACACCAACTAATTTAATTAGTTTCGATTAGATCAACCTAACAGTTCGTGCTAGACCTCTTAGTCAAGAATCAAGTCTATTTGGTTCTCGTTAAAGATATGGACTTGACCAACTACAACTATTGTAATTGATCTAGAGAATCCTTGACCTAATCTAAGACAACAATTGATTAGATTTAGTCAATTTTCTAATTAAGTCCATCTTCAATCTAACCATAGGTCTAACCCAATTAATGGACCTAATTCCCACTAACCCATTAACCCAATGTGTTATGGTTTGTGTCTTAGGTTCTTCAATTCACAATCCTAGAACCTAATCAAACAACTTCTTAATTCTGAATTAAGTTTTGGGCTGAGGGTTGGGTTCGGCTTTTCAAAAAATAATTTTCATATTTGTAAAATAATTTTACAATATGATTTTACCAACCATATTGCATGTTTGATTCATAATCAAGATACAAGTGAAATAAACATGAAACTACTTTAGATCTAATCTAAACAGGTTCATGTAATTGAAACAATTTCAACTTTAAACAATTTCTTTGCATAAAAATTATTAACAAAGAGATTTTATTTCAGATTTAAATATCTTTTAAATCTAATAAATCATAAATTTAATCTAGATCATATCTAACAAATTTATGATTAAAGATAGATCTACACAAACTAGGACAACCTTTGCACTGTAAGGGGTAAACCTTACAGCAGGACAACCTTGCAGTTCGTGATTGATCTAAAATTTTAATTTTAGATTTAATAATCAGATTATAAATTAGATCTAATCTAAAAAATAATCTAGGCATGTATAAATAATCATGTAATAAAGAACCTAGGCTCTGATACCAATTGTTGGAACCAGATCTAGGGTTTCAGGGTTAGATTTTGAAACTTTTTCAAGATCATACAGCGGAAGACTAAAATAAATCAAAATTTATTTTCTAAAACCAGAGAATCCTTAGATCTAAGATCCTATTATATGATTATTATATAGTATTAAATCAGAAATTAAAATATATATATACAGCATGAACTACATGTTGATCATATCAACATGTTTCTATATTACATCTAATATATGTATTAAACAATAGATCAGATTTATTACCTTGCAAGTTAGACATTCTAACCTCATTAATCTGGGCTTGAGGATGATGTTGCAAGCCGCACATGCGTCCGGCCTCTAGGAGTCATCCACACGGGCCCATGAATCTCGATCAGAAGTCCTGCTTCAGGAAATCAGCACAGTATGCTAGTACTGCGCTGATCCTTCTTTGATGGTTAATCAGATGCCTCCTTCTTCTTGATTTGAACTCTTTCAAAGATAGAAAGTAGGAGGAGGAGTTTCATATCTGAGACGCTCTCAGAAAACTCAAGATAGAGGAAGAAAAGAGATGAAAACAAACAACCCTAGAAGAAGACCCTCTTCTTCTTCTCCTTTCCCTCTCTAGACACCCTATCTTGTATCTTTTATATCTCCATGACCCAAAGGTTTTTCTCTCTAATTTTTGGATGACCCAGAGGTCTCTCAAATATCTATCTTCTCCAAAAATTTCATGAAGAAACTCATTTTATATAGAGAGATATGATAGAGTCCTTGTCTAGGTCAAATACCTAGTAAAGGCTTATCCAAACATGGCAAGTTAAGGGGCGCCCAACTCTTGAGCACCTCCTCCTTATTTTCTTGCATGGATCACTAGCAAAGAGTGCACAATGTGTACCCTAAAAGCCACAAAAATTCCAAAAAAAAAATAGATAGATTCGGTGCAAAATTGAAAGAGTTTTGGATTTCTAAAACTCTATCTCATAGAATTTGAAATCCAAACTTATTCCTTTTTTATTTGATCCAAACCACCTTCCATGTAAGAAAGAAGAGAGGAGACCTTTTGTGAACATGGGAGAGACTTGGGAGAGGGCTTTTGTCGCACAAAATAAGAGCAGATTGGCGTTGAATGAGAGAGAGGGCGTGGGGAAGGCTTATGTGGTGCAAGGTGGAATCCTAGTCTTACTAGGATTCTATCTTATGACTTGTTTTAATTTGGTTTCTCAAACCAAATCAAACCAAAATTAGATCAACCTAATTAAAATAGATCTTAACCCAATTAAGAACCTAATTTAATAAGATTAAATTAGATTTAAATCTGATTTAATTTTCTAATCAAATTAGAAATTAGATTGACCCAAGTCCTAGTTGAACTAGGACTAGTTTTTCCTTGCACTTGGCTTATCCAATAAACCAATTGGACTTGATCCAATCAAGCCCAAACTAAATCTAATTAAATTATATTTAATTAGACTTAATCTCAGTCCATTGGCTTAATAAATTAAGCCAATTAACAATCGAATTGCTAATCGATCCTCCTGCAACACTTGCACTAGATTAAATGTCAATCGTATTGATCATTTAACCCTAGAATGATTCTTAATCATTGATCAACCATCCGATCGGATCATGAACTCTAATGTGTGTGACTTCATAGGTCTGAACCTAAGCCGGTAGTACAGGAACAAATTTCTGTACCAATCGAAGTGACCATCTAACAATGGTACCCGACGACTGGATAGGTCGAATATGTAGAACAACATCCTTAGAACCCATGCGGATATAGTTTTCATATAATTCATCCCCTTGACCAAAATGATCATCGGACACCCCAGAGTTCTATTGTCAACTCTGATCAGGTTGTCCACATTGTATTTCAAAATATCAAATCCATCTGATGGATTACCCTGGCCAAGGTTTTGCTAAATTGAAATACAGCGACTCATTCTTCTCCAACTCTTGGAGTGGCCAATCCCATCTCGATCATACTCTGACTTCGCAAGTACTTGACTGTGCCCAGAAGCCTTCCATCCCTGAATTAGAAATTCAGTTAGTCCAGTACCAAAGCAAATGAGTTGCTTGCAAGTCACTGAGGCGATCTCAAGTCTAAGGGATACTTATACCTATATCCCATCAGAGACATTCTCGACAGCAGAATACTCTGGAGTTGGTCACGTTCAATGATGATGTATCAGTACATCTCACCTGTATGCCATACCAGTGTCTCCACACTCTTTGGTTAAGAGGACAACCAACCATATGGCCTACAGCGACCTATGCTCGATAGAAGCTGTCGTCCTTATTAACAGCCTATCATTTGGTCGTGAACTATTTTAAGGACTAATCGATAAATCCTCTCTTTATCGAATCTAAATAGTCCTAAGGACTTCATCATAACAACGGAGTTCATTAGAAGATGAAAGCTTATGATGAAAATGCCAAATATATTTTATTTATTAACAAATCAATTACAATACTTGGTTGCTCAACCGTCAACAGCTTGACGATTGGCTTTTTGGGACACATTTCCCAACATGAGATACTTTTTCTCATACACACTGATGTGTGTGTGGTCCATTTAATGTGTAGGTCAGAGAGTTATCTTTACTTTATTACTTTTATCGATGACTTTTCATGGTATAGATATATATGTGAGATACAAATTTGAAGCCTTTGACAAGTTCAAAAAATTCAGATATGAGAAAAAAAGTAAATAAAAAATCTATTAAGATTCTTTGATCAGATCGAGGAGGTATATACTTTAGTAAAAGTTTTTAAACTATCTCAAAGAAAATAGTATAGTCTCACAATGGACTTCTCCTAGTATACCTCAACTTAATAGGATGTCGGAGAGGAGAAATAAGGCTCTATTGGATATGATCCGACCCATGATGAGCTTCACTCATCTTTCTTTATTTCTTTAGGAACATGTTTTGCTTCTTGCAATATATATATTGAATAAAGTTCCCTTTAGTCTATTCTTACCATGACATATGAGATGTGATATGATAAGAAATCGAGTCTTGGTCATCTTAAGATTTGAGGATGTTTGATCCATGTCAAGCAACAACAGGTGAACAAGTTAGAGGCTAGATCTATGATAGCTCATATCATAAAAAATTTTTGGGATAATACTTTTACTTCCAAGTGTATCATAATATGATTGTGAGTCGACATGCTATATTCTTGGAGAAATAATTTGTCTAGGATAGAGGTAGTGGGAGAAAAATTGAGCTCAAAGAAAAAGTCTCTGAGGAGCAATAAGTCATAGAATTTATAAAACTTATTCATGTTGAGCTAGTACATGTAGTACCTCTTCCACCTCATACATCAAGTAAAATCTTCTATCCTCTTGAAAGATACTTATGTATTCTGATAAAGGATGTAGAGGAAATGTTTCTCATAGAAGATAAGAAACTTAGAGATGATCTCAAAAATTTCTACGAGGTGATGTCAAACATCGATTCCAAGAAGTGGTTGAATGCCATGAAGTCAAAAATTGACTTCATACATTCCAATCAAGTATGGACCTTAGTAGATCCATTAGTAGGTATAGTACCTATTGGATACAAATAGATTTACAAAAAGAAGATAAGTAGGTTTAGATGGATAGGTAGAGACCTATAAGATAAGGCTAATGGTAAAGGGTTATGTCAATGTGAAGGCATCGACTATTAGAAAACTTTTTCATCTGTGGCTATGCCAAAATTATCGAGACATTACTTGCTATTACGGTATACTATGATGAGATCTGGTAGATGGATGTGCAAGCTACAATGGGTTTTTAGTAAGCATCTCGGAGATGGAACACTCGTTTCAATGACATGATCAAAATATTTGATTTTGTCAAGAACAAAAAGAAACTATGTATTTATAAAAAGGTCAGTGGGAGTACTATCACATTCCTCATATTGTATATGGATGACATCCTCCTGATTGAAAATGAGTTTCCATACTAATTTCAATTAAAATATTATTGTCTAAAGAATTTTTTATAAAAGACCTTAGGAAAGCATCCTATATTCTAGGAATAAAGGTCTATGAGATAGATCTAAGAGGATGCTGGGCCTCTCATAGAAGATGTACATAAAGGAGGTACTGAAGAGATTCAACATGAAAAATTTCAAGAGAGGCTTCTACCCCTATTAGGCATGGAATTGATCTCTCTAAGAAGATGTATCTCAACACATCTAAAGAGATTCAACACATGAGCTAGATCCCTTATGCTTCAGCTAGTGGGAGCCTCATGTATGCTATACTATGTACATGACTTAATATATCCCTTGCTATGAGTGTCACAAGTAGATATCAGTTGAATCTAGGCTAAGAGTACTGGATAGCTATGAAGAATATTTTTAAGTACTTGAGAAGGACTTAGAATATGTTCATAGTCTTTAGAGAAAAAAAGTTTAGGGTACAAGCATTCACAGGTTCAGACTTTATGTTTGATGTTGATGGTAGAAAATCTACATCAGGATGTATTTTCTTATGCAATGAAGATTCCATGAATTGAAAAAATTTCAAACAATCGATCATTATGGATTTTATCATGGAAGCTGAGTAAATAGTCGCTTCTGAGGCTGCTAAGGAATCCTTTTAGTTTAAAAAGATTTATTGTGGAACTTGATATAATATCATCACATGCCATAACACTCTACTGCGATAATAAAAGCACCATAGCTTTAGTTAAGGAGCCCAAATCTTACCAATAGTCTTAGCATATAGAGTAGTAGTTAGACATTATACACGACTATCTCAAAAAGATGTACTTTAAGGTACAGAGAGTAGATCCCATGGATAATGTGGTGGATCTACTAACTAAACCACCTGCTATTGGGTTCGGATAGTGCAACAAAATAGTGGATTTTAAAAATTTATTATCATGAAACCCATGACATCCAAAATCCTAGATCCAAGATCCTTTGACTAATTGCAACTAATGAACAATTAACAAAGTAATTAAGATATGGTTTAGATAAATACCTCTTACGCTAAATTTTTAATCTCCATAAATACACAAATGTATGCCCTCCATAGGTGATCTATATGGAAATTACTCTATGAATGGGACTCCTTGCGTCAAATCCTTGTTGATGAGTTCTAACCAATAGAACTCAGTTTGACCTAACTTGATCAAACCCACTCCTTGACTTGGACTTGGCCTCTCCTTGACTTAAACTCCTAAACCTCTCTTTGTTCCTCAAATTTCTTCCTAATTCTCTTCCTAAGCTCATCTTAAAGTAGAGCAGACTTTGTTGGGTTTCAGTCATGCAACAAAAATTGAATTTTAAAACTTTTAAAACAAATATATCGAAAGCTTTAACAATTAAAATTATTGAATTGAAATCCAAATCCTACAATCACCTTGTAGATGTCCAACAAAACAAAAACAAGCATGCAAAGAGATAGAAGTTTATACTTTCTCCAACGAGTAGTATGGTAAGTAGGTGATCTCCACGAGACTCCAAAGTATAAGCCCTCCAACAGTGATCCACATGGAAGTTGGCCAAAATCCTTCCTAACCGGTGTGCTGCCGCAGCCTTTTCTTCACAAGAATACTGTCAGCTTTGAACTCGAAGTACAATCACACCAACACCCAGTTGCCTTCAATTTTGCCACCAAAATCATGCCAAAAGAATACTCTTTAGAAGTCTCACACCTAGGATTTGATTTTGAGCTCCAACACATAGAAAAATTAAATCCTAAGATAAACTAGCAACACTTGCTAATTTTCTCACTACCCTTCTTATAACTTTTCCTCTTCATTTTTTCTTTCTCTTTTTCTCAGACTTTTTTTCAAAATTTTTTTCCTCTATTATACACCAATTAGCTCTAATTTTCATCTAAAATCCTGCCCTTAGTCTATATGGGATGCCCCATATAAATAAGCTAAGAGGGGATGTGAAAAAGGACCAAGGGGTGCCAACTCTTGGCGCTCCAACTTCTCACACAGAGAATAAATTCTTCATGTCATTGTTTGGTGCAGAAGAGTCCTTCACATAGAAGGACTCCTCTTCTACACCTCATAAATTTTCCTCATTAATTTAGCATATAATAAAGTATCTGGATAGAAATGAAGAGATAGATAAGAGCCTTCATGAAGAAGGACTTTTCACTTCTCAACGTAATTAAGGTGGGGGGCGGCAAGTATTTTTTGGTGTGAGATCTGGTGGATGCAGAGGACTCTTTCCACACATGAAATTCTTCCAAGTTAGATAAGAACTAAATTAAATTAGATCCAATCCTATTAAGTTAAAGACAACTGGTCTAGTTTAGCTCAAATGTTTTGAACTGAACCTATTTAGAAACTTGGGTTAATACAATATGCTAACATATCAAATTAATTCTTAAGATTTATATTAAATCTCAATTAAATTAAATCAAGATTAAATTTCAAAGTGTGTAACCCATTGAGTTCTAAATCTAGCCAGTAGTGGATACAGACTCATGACACAATTCTAATCCAATCAGATTAGGTCAGCTCAAGAGTCCCAATCAACTAAGACTCTTCCTAATTAATTGTTAAATTATATATTTTTAATTTTGATGAGTTCATAAGTCAAGATTGATATCTAGTAATATGTCATAACTAACCAAAAGATTTAAAATTTTGATAAAAAATTATCAAAATATCTTTCAGTGGTAAGTTACCATGTAATTCAATCTTTCAGTCAAATAATATCCCAGATGAGCTATGGACATGGAATGATGTCAAATCCAATTACTTATCTTTATGTATATCAATCAAAAGGCAATGAATTAGTTGATGATACATTAAAATTTTTTTTCTAATTATCATCCTACTTTGGTCAAAGACTTCCAGAATCATCGACTTATGAGATCACATAGAATGTTTGCTCCCCTTATGAGGAGTGACTGAACCCTTATTGATCACTCACAATCTCTATGCATACTTCACTACATCTAGTACATCCCACACAAAGATCAAAAAAATAAGTTAGAAAGTAAACTAAAATATAGATTCATGTACACAAGGTACCATAGCGATCTCAGGTCAAAAGATCACTTACACAACTCCCACTAGAAAACCATCAGTTGACATGTAAACAAGACTCCATCAGATGTTCTCTTGCAGGTCTATTCAGTAAACTTATTCTCTAATGAGCACCCACATCCTTGTATTAGTATCACTACATAAGTGGTGTGAGATCAACCACCCTCATCTCTGAGCATATATAGGACATGCCAGTCTTATCGGTATTATTGATCTCCGACTCAATGAATCAATGATTGAAAATATTTTAGATCATAGCTATCAAAGATTTAGATCTCATTGGCATGATCTCATTATGATCTTAAAACCATTACCCAGACCTGTGGGGTTCATTACACTCTTAAAAAATAATAATAAAATGTAGCATATAATGAATCAAAAAGCCTATATCATTAAATATCAATATCAGTTACATGAGTTTGGAAGATAAATTATAGAAGATATCCAATCGCATCCCATATATGATTGGCTTGTAGAAAATTATTCTTTCAATCTTCTACTTGGACTAAAGCCAATTGCCCCTATACTTGATGTCCATGCAATCAAGGTAATGGTCAAACTACTACACTAACAAGGCCTTAGTGAATGGACCCGCTATATTATTCTTGATATCAACTCGCTCCACGATCACATCACATTTTTTGACTATCTCTCGAATGAGGTGGAACCGTCTTAGGATATACTTAGATTAATGATAAAATCTCAATTCTTTGGCTTGAGCAACTACCCCAGTATTATCACAATAAAGGAGTACTGGTTGTTCAATCCCTAGAATCATACTCAATTTTGAGATGAACTTCTTCATCCAGACGGCCTACTTAGCAGCCTCACTAGCAGCAACATACTCAGCCTCAGTGATTAAGTTAGCAATAGTTTACTATTTGAAACTCTTCCAACTTACTGATCCACTATATAGGGTGAATACATACCTAGATATGGATTTGCTATCATCTGGATCAGATTGAAAACTAGAATCAGTATAATCTTTCAGTTTTAAATCAGATCCATAAAATATGAGAAAAATATCTCTAGTCTTTCTCAAGTACTTGAGTATATTTTTTACAACTTTTCAATGATCCTCTCCAGGATCAGTCTAAAATCTGCTTACAATGCCTAAGGCATAAGCCACATCAGGCCTAGTACATAACATAGCATATATTATTGATCCTACAGTCGAAGCATAATGAATAGAACTCATTCTATTTCTTTCTTCAGGTATCTTAGGAGACATCTTCTTAGAGAGTTGTATGCTATGATCCATGGGCAAGTAACCTCTTTTACTTCTCTCCATGTTGAACCTCTTCAACAAAAGGTCTATGTACCTAGACTGGGACAAGCCAAGCATCCTCTTTGATCTCTCCCTATAGATCTTTATGTCAAGTATATAGGATGCTTCACCCAAATCTTTCATGAAAAACTTTTGTGATAACCATGTCTTGATCGATTGCAACATAGAGATATTATTCTCAATGAGCAATATGTCATTCACATACAAGATCAGAAAGATAATAGCACTCCCACTAGTCTTCTTGTACATACAAAATTCATCCATATTTTTGATAAAGTCAAACGATTTGACTATCTCATCAAAATGAATGTTCTAGCTTCTCGATGCTTGTTTTAATCCATAAATAGATCTATTCAGCTTGCATACCTGATTTGCTCTCTTACTAGAGACAAATTCTTCTAACTGAGTCATATAGATTTTTTTCTCAAGATTTCTATTGAGGAAGGCAGTCTTAACATTTATCTACCAAATCTCATAGTCATGGTATGTAGCAATAGCAAGTATAATCTGAATAAACTTGAGTATAGCTACCGACGAAAAAATTTCTTCATAATCAACACTTTATTTTTGTCTAAAATCTTTTGCCACCAGTCTAGCTTTATAGATCTCTACCTGACCATCTGCTCCAATCTTCTTCTTGAAGACTCATTTGCAGCCTATCAGGGGTCACACTCTCAAGTGCATCAACCAAAGTCCAAACTTGGTATACATGGAGTCCATTTCGGATTTCATGGTATTGATCCATTTGTCAGAGCCACTACTTATGACAGCTTTTGAATAGATTATGGAATCATCATTCTCAATGATGTAAGATGTGTTGTCATTCTCAATGACAAACCCATACCTGAGTGGTACATTATGTACTCTACTTGACTTTCAGAAATGAGGTATGTGTAGTGATTGTGCCTCAACAATGGGCACATCTGGTTGAGAATCAACTTGTGAATTTTGGATAGATTGTAGGTTTCAAACTTCTTCAAGTTCAACAAACCTCCCATTGCCCCCTTCTTGGATAAACTCTTTCACCAAGAAAATGGCATGCCTACCAACAAATATCTTTTGTTGAATAGGATGGTAGAAGTAGTATCCTATATTCTCCTTGGGATAACCCACAAATATGTATTTTTTCTAAGCTAGCACTAAGCTTATATCCATCAATATTTTTAATATAAGCAGGATAACCCCAAATCTTAAGATGTTTAAGATGAACCTCTTTTTTTTCTATATCTCATATAGAGTGCTAGAGACAGATTTGGATGGCACTTTGTTCAAAACATACACTGCGATCTTGAGAGCATATCCACAAAAGAAGATTGAAAGATCCATGAAATATATTATGGATCACACTATATCTAATAAAGTGTGATTTTTTCTTTACATAATTTCATTTAATTATGGAGTGTAAGGAGGTGTCCACTGAGAGAGTATACTATTTCATTTTAAATGATCAAGGAACTCACTAATCAAGTATTCTCCTCCTTGATCAGATCGAAGAACTTTAATACTTTTACTAGTTTGTTTCTCAACCATTCTTTGATACTCTTTGAACTTATCAAAGGCTTCAAATTTGTATTTCATTAAATACACATATCCAAACCTAGACATATCATCAGTAAATGTAATGAAGTAATAGTATCCACCTCTAGCTTGAGTCAATATTGGACCACAAATATCAGTATGTACAAGGTTCAAGATGTCACTCATCCTTTCTTCATATCTAGTAAATGAAGTCTTGATCATTTTACCTATGAGACAAGATTCACAAGTTTCATATGATTCAAAATCATAAGGATCAAAGAATTTATCTTTGTATAACTTGTTAATTCTTGACTTATTTATATGACCAAGTCGGCAGTGCCAAAGGTATGTGATATTCACATCATCTCTTTTTTTTTCTTCATATTATCAATAAAAAGTATATTATCATTAGATGATAGAAATAGAAGACCATTATCAATATAAATATTTTCATAAAATTTGTTAGAAAAATATATAGAACAACCATTGTTCTTTGCTTTTATTTCAAAGTCTTATTCTAATAATAAAGGTACAAAAATAATATTTCTAACAATATTAGGAATATAATAACAGATCTTCAGTTTTAGAACTTTGCCTGAATGCAACTTCAAAATCCTGGATCTCATGGCTTCGGCCTGAATGAACTCTCCACTAGCGCCGAATAGCTCGAAGTCTCTTTTATTTAGACTCTTTATTTTCTATAGATTCTGCAATGATTTACAAAGGTATGAGCCACAAACGGTATCCAATACCCAAGAATCTATAATTGAAGTACTTAATGATAAGTTAGTTTATATCATATACAAACCTTTAGCAACATTTGCCTGTTTCACAGTTGCAAAATATTCCTTACAATTCCTCTTGCAGTGCCCCTCCTTGCCACAATGATAGCAAGTACCTTTGATGGAGACCTTCTTCACCTTCTTCTTGGAGATGCCAGCCTTGGGGTTCAATTTTTTCTTGAAACTCTTCTTGCCTTTCTTCTTATTGATTTTATCGACAAGAAAAATTGGAGCTTTTTCACCTTTGAAATGGCTCTCTATTGTTTTCAGCATGTTCAACAGCTTAGGCTAGCTGATATTTAGTTTGTTTATATGGTAATTTATGATAAACTGAGAGAAAAAATTAGAGAGAAACTGCAAGATCAAATTCTAACTGAGTTCACCGTCTATAGTGAAATCCAACTATCTCAGATGAGTGATCAAATCAATCATCTTTAGGATATGAGTTTGCACAGATGTGCCTTCAGTCATGCGGATACAAAACAGCTACTTAGATATCTCATATCTGGTAGTTCGACTTTGTTCCCCATATAACTCCTTAAGATTAAGAAGTATAGAAGGAACATCCATGTCCTCATGCTACCTCTGAAGCTCATTGCTTATCGAGACAAGCATAATACATTTGACAGTCACACTGTCATCCTTCCATATCTTATATGTGGCCCTTTCCTCCTCAGATGCAACTTTTTCGATCGTATCGAGTGCAGGTGTATCCAGTCCTGAGTGAGAACAATTCTCAGATTCTTAATCAATCTACATAGTTAGGTCCGATTAATTTGTCAGCATCTAAAATGCTTCGTAGTGACAGTGAGGATGCCATATGTGTAGTTAATCTACAATAACAAGAACACAATATAAGCGACAACTCATGATGATATATGCACAACTAGATTAGTGTTAGGACCATAGCCCCTAACCAACTTTTCAAAAGACAAATGTCCATTGGGAGGCATGGTTTATTAACCTTTATCCACTAGGCACAGGGGCTTCACACCTGAGTTGACCCACATCAAGCTAGATCACTCTCAATCAGCAGGCTGGATGGTTAGACTCATTTAATCTTACCAACTAGACACTAGTCGATCCTCCTTGTCAACTTTCATAATTGTTGCCAATACATCAGCCACCTTTGACTACCAACCCCAGCCTGAGTCTCATCGAACTTCCTCGGCTACCATCCTCTTTCAGAGTCTCATCGAGTCTTTTTCGGCTACCTCATCAAACCTCCTCAACTACCATCCTCTCCCAGAGTCTCACCGAGTCCTCTTCGGCTACCAACCTCTCCTTGGGTCTCACCAAATGTGTATTGAAATCTTGTACAACAATTTCTCTCCCCAGTGATATTTTTTTTTAACACTCTAGGAACCTGTCGGGTTTCAAACCTACAACCTCACTCTGATACTACATGTTAGGAACGTAGCCCCTAACCAACTTTTCAAATGGCAAATACCCATTGGGAGGTGGGATTTATTAGCCTTTATCCACTAGGCACAGGCTTCACACCTGAGTTGACCTGCATCAAGCTAGATCACCCTCATCAGTAGGTTGGATGGTTAGACCCATTTAATCTTACCAACTAAGCACTAGTCGACCCTCCTTGTCGACTCCTATAATTGTTGTCAATACATCAGCCACCTTCGGCTACCAACTCCAGCCTGAGTCTCACCAAATGTGCACTGGAACCTTGCACAATAATTAAGACTTTTATCTAATTGTGTCTCCTACTATTTTAATGAATTTTATAGCCCTCAAGTATGAAAAATGAGAAACATCCTTATATTTCTAAGTGGGGTTGAGATTCTTATTCCTCACAAACATCTTGTGGATAGCACAACAAGCATTCATGAGTTCAAGAGTAGGTAACTATTTACCAATTATACCTCATACAATTTCTAACATTTTTCTCTCTTGCCTCTAGATCTCAATCTAACTCTGAAATTCAATAAGACCAAATTGATCAGGTCAGTAGGTAGGAGGCTCCACGTAGTTTTTGTTAGACACCAACAAAGTTGGTTAGGCCAGCATACAGATCTAATTAGAAAATCACTTTTCTTACTTATCTAGACACCAATTGATCAAATAAATTTGATATTTGATTTAAAAGTGAATCCCAACATTACAACTTAACATAATTTTTAAGAGGGTCTTTGAACTGGTCTCGACATATCCTAACTACTACAACATAAAATATACTATACAATTATGCAATTCATCATGCTTTTACAAGTGATAATAACAATCATATTGATATACCAAAAAATCATATAAGGGTGCACAAAATGACTTAACATATATAACAAATTTAGCCAAATTGAAAATAAATCCTAATCAAATTAGGCATGCATAACACTCTTAATCAAAAATTGAATTAAGCATCGAGCAACCATGAAATTATAAATTTTATATTATCATAAATTTATAATTTTAATAACTAAAATTTAAATCCATGATTCATATAAAGTCAAAATTAACTTTTTAATTTTAAGACCGATGCGAAAAATCGATGTAACATTTTGACAATATATGAACTAGAACAATTCTATATTATAACTTTTGCACTTGTTTGATCGAATCTAACAAGAGTGGCTCTGATATCACTATTAGGTTTCGGTCACACAATAAAAATTAAATTTTAAAAAGTTTAAAACAAACATATCAAAAGCTTTAACAATTAAAACTATCGAACCAAAATCCAAACCCTAGAATCACTTTATAGATATCGAACAAAACAAAAACAAGCATGCAAAGAGATAAAAGTTTATACTTCCTCCAATGAGCAGTATGGTAAGTAGGTGATCTCCATGAGACTCCAAAGTAGGAACCCTCCAACGGTGATCCACATGGAAGTTGGCCAAGGTTCTTCCTAACCGGTGCATTGCCGCAGCCTTTTCTTCACAAGAATACTGCCGACTTCAAACTTGAAGTACGATCACACCAACACCCAGTCGCCTTCAATTTTGCCATCAAAATTATGCTAAGAGAATACTCTTCAGAAGTCTAACAACCAATGATTTGATTTTGAAATCCAACACATGAAAAAATTAAATCCTAGGGCAAACTAGCAACACTTGCTAATTTTCTCACCACCCTTCTTGCAACTTTTCCTCTCAATTTTTTCTTTCTCTTTTTCTCAAATTTTTTTTCCAATTTTTTTTTCTCTATTACATGCCAATTAGCTATGATTTTCATCTAAAATCTAGCCCTTAGCCTATATGGGATGCCCCATATAAATATGCTAAGAGGGGACATGAGGAAGGACCAAGGAGTGCCAACTCTTGATGCTCCAACTTCTCACATAGAGAATAAATTCTCTGTGTCATTATTTGGCACAGAAGGATTCTTCCTCTTCTACATCCCATAAATTCTCCTCATTAATTTATCAGGTAATAATAAAGTATCTAGATAGAAATGAAGAGATAGGTAAGGCCTTCATGAAGAATGACTCTTCACTTCTCAACACAATTAGGGGGGGGGGCGGCAATTATTTTTTGATGTGAGACCTAGTGGGCATAGATGACTCCTTTCCCACTTGAAACACTTCCAAGTTGGATAAGAATCAAATTAAATTAAACCCAATCCCATTAGGTCAAAGGCGACTGATCTAGTTTAGCTCAAATGCTTTGAATTGAACCTATTTAGGAATTTGAGTTAATACAATGTGCTAGCATATCAAATTATCCCTTAGGATTTATATTAAATCTTAATTAAATCAGATTAAGACCAAATTCTAAAGTGTGTGACCTATTGGATTTTAAATCTAACCAGTAGTGGACACGACTCTTGACATAATCCTAATCCGATCAGATAAGGTTAGCTCAAGAGTCCTAATCAACTAGAACTCTTTCTAATTAATTTTTAAATTAAATTTTTTTAATTTTGATGAGTCCATAAGTCAAGATTGATATTTAGCAATGTGTCATGACTACTTAGAAAATTTGAAATTTGGATAAAAAATTATCAAAATATCTTTTAGTGGCAAGTTCCGTGTAATTCGATCCTTTAGTCAAACAACAACTCAGATGAGCTGTGGATATGAAATCATATCAAACTCAATTATTTATCTTTATGTATCTTGATCAAAAGGCGATGATTCAATTGATGATATATTAGAAATCTCTTTCTAATTAGAAATCCAGAATCATCGACTTATGAGATCACATAGGATGTTCGCTTCCCTTATTAGGAGCGACTGATCCCTTATTGATCACTCACAACCTTCATACATACTTCACCACATCCAAAACACTCTACACAAAAATCAGAGAATCAAATTAGAAAGTGAATCAAAACATGGATTTATGTACACAAGGTACCATGACAATCTCAGGGCAAAGGATCACTTACACAACTCCCACTAGAGAACCATCAGTTGACATGTAAATAAGACTCTATCAGATGTTCTTTTGTAGGTCTATTCAGTGAACTCATTCTCTAATGAGCATCCATATCCTTGTATTAGTATCACCATATAAGTGGTTGTGAGATCAACCATTCTCATCTCTGAGCATATATAGGACATGCCAGTCTTACCAGTATCATTGATCCCCGACTCAATGAACTAATGACTGAGAATATTTTAGGTCATGACTATTAAAGATTTAGGTCTTACTAGCATGATCTCATTATGATTCTAAAACTATTATCTGGACCTATGGAGTTCATTATAATCTTAATAATAATAATAAGATACATCATATAATGAATCAAAAAGTTTATTTTATTAAATATCAATGTCGATTACATGAGTTTGAAAGATAAATTATAGAAAACACCCGATTGCATCCCATATGTGATTGGCTTATAGGATATTATTCTTTCAGACTTATCTTAATATCTACACAATATCTTAACAAGACAAGGAAAAGAACTAACTGGATAGAGTTGGAATGCCTTGAAGCATTCTGTCGCCACCTATTTATAGCAATAGAAGGGGCACAAGAGGGGTCCAGATATGCCTATTCATCGAGTCCCTTAGTTAGCATATAAAAAATTAGGAGACTTATATGAGAAGGACTCTTAATTTTCAGATACGTTGATTCAGCCTCTTATCGCAACTGTCTGCAATTTTAGATACCATATACACCTTAAACCATCTTAGAAAAATCTGAGATTTTGCCATGTGGTAGCCACCTAAATGATGCTTCTAATGGAATAAATTTTGAGGAATGACTATATCCCAACTGGAAGAAATAGGGATCAAAATTTGCAACTCTTCACGATGCTTCATGCCGCACGCGCCAAGAGATAAGGGCACTTCACACCCATCAACTGCCATGGCACACTTTAATTATTATGCCACACTGATAGATGGCTGAGAGGGCTTCTAATAGGCATAGAAATCAGATAGGAAGGAGACTTTAAAATCCCTTCACCGATTGAAATAAACTCAGCCTTATCTTTTGTGGCGCTAAGCTTGATAGAGTCCTAACCAACTTGGACTCTACATTTGGCACCCCAAATTGGCTGAAATAAGCCTAATAAAATTTAGATAAATCTGGTCCAATTTATAATCTAATCTAATTAAATTAATAGATCAATTGGGTTAACCAAATCAATAAGATTTTGAGCAAATCAACTTAATTAAGGAGCTAGGGTTTGTGCCACATGAGCTAGCATGTTTCCTGGCAACCCTAGTTTGTTCCTTTGGTCCAACCAACTAATCAAAATCCATTCTTA
The DNA here is from genome assembly GCF_000442705.2 of Elaeis guineensis. Taxonomy (NCBI): domain Eukaryota; kingdom Viridiplantae; phylum Streptophyta; class Magnoliopsida; order Arecales; family Arecaceae; genus Elaeis; species Elaeis guineensis. Next base: position 60,647,640 of record NC_026002.2, on the reverse strand, counting down.
ATTAATTTTCTAATGTGTGTGACCCTATGGGCTCCATATCTAGGCAATAGTAGGTCTAAATGCATGTTGATCTACTTAGATTGGACTACATCTAATCGATTTAGGTCAAACCCATGTCAACCCGAGTTGTCAAATTAGAACTTTCTAATTGACTCATGAATTAATCACTTTAATTCATGAAAACCCACAAGACATGATTGATGTCTAGTAATGTATCATGCCTATCTGAAAAATATAAAATTTGATAAAAAATATCAAAATATCCTCCAGTGATAAGTTACCATACAAGTCAGTCCTTCGATCATCCTGCATTCCGAATATGTTCATAAGTATAGAATTATGTCAAACTCAAACACATATTCCTTCTGATTTTTCATCAATCAATGATAACTCTGATGAAGCATTAGAAACTCTATCTAATCTTTATACTGCTTTAGCCAAAGACTTCCTGAGTTATCTAGAGATGAGAATACATGGAATGTCATCTCTTCTTTTTCGGAGTGATCGATTTCTTATTGATCTACTCACAATCTTCATTCACAATCCACCATATCCAGAATACTCTATTCATGACTTAGTCATGATTGAGTATGAACCAAAATATGGATTCATGTATACAAGATTCTATGATGATCTTAGGTCTAAGGATCACTTGCATAACTCCTACTTAGAGAATTATCTTTTGACATACAAGTAAGGCTTCCATAAGATATTTTCTTGGTGGATCAAATTAATGTACTCATATCCTAATAAGCACCCACATCTTTGTATTAGTGTCCCTACATAAATGGTTGTGAGATCAATCATCCTCTCCTTAGAGCATACATAGGATGTGCTAGTCTTTTCAAAATTATTGATTTTAGACTCAATGATCCAACAACTAGGATTATTTTATATTAAGATTTTAGGTCTCACTGACATGAACCCTTCATGCCCATAAAATCATAGCCTTAATCTATGTGGTTCATCATAATCTTAAAAATTAATTAAGACACAGCAAATGATGAATCATAGAAATGCCTCTTTATTATTGATAAATAATAAATATCATACATGAGTTGGGAGTAATAACAGAAAAGTCCCTACATACATCAAATACGATTGACTTGCAGGGCATAATTTTTTTACTAGCCAGTAGAAGATCAAAGCACATCTTGAGAAGATGGGGCTTAAGTATATGGTAGATTGACTTTAGTACAAATAGGAGATTATTAGATATATACTTTGGAAGCTAATCTGATCGACACATTTATTCTTTCTAAGATATAATTTTATACTTGACTTTATATTTATTAATAATATTAGATAGTTTATTTCATTCATATTGTATATGTACCCATGAATCATCCAGAGAATTAATAAGATGATGATACATATTTTAAAGAGTTGAAAATTTGAAGCATGTGTCATTGGTGATTAATTTTTGAATTACTTCTGATCGATGGATCGGCATAGAGACAGTGATTGATCTAATAAGATTGATGCATGGATTGCTTCTCTTTGGATAGACAAGTGTCGAGTCTATAGTGAGAAAATACTTAAATGAGAGTGCAGGTAGTTGTTAGAGATCAAAGATACTGAGCGTAACCAACATTAGAAGTCACTTAAATATCTACTCATTTATCAGTGACTTTCTCGATGCTGTAGTGGTGTGACTATAGTTTTTTGACTTACGATACCTCAACTTTTTATAATGGGATTGCTATAGTTTGACTGTACATATACTCGATTTCTAATCATTCAGATCCTTGTTGTATAGATTGGCTATAGTAGGTTCATTGTAAGAGTAGGGTATATACCTAGATAGAATCTATCAATCTTAATAGAAAAAGAGTAATCCTATATGACTTATAAGATTGAGTTTTGAAGATCATGACCATGACAGGATGAATAATGAAAAAGAGTTTTCATAAAATTTCATAAGATGAACTGGAGTTGAATAAATCTTACATATGACAGATGATGGGATTTGACTAATTTTTCATAATCTCCATCTTATCGAAACTCATGATAGAAGAACTGTATCATATGATAACTACACCTAAGAGGTTCATTCCTTCCATTCTGTTGGGTTGCCACTACATGCTGCTTGACATCATTGGTGGATTGGACATCAATGAGAATTATTTTGATGGTCAATAATTCTCATTTGATGAGTTGGATACTACAACAAAATAGGATATTAGCGATGCAAAAAATTCATCGCTAATACTAGATTTTCATCGATAATAGTTATTAGCGATGAAATTATCATCGCTGATATTTCATCATAAATAATGACGTCATTGATATTCTTTTACAACAAAAAAAATACATCACTAATAATTAATATTATTGATCAAAAATTTTCATCGTTAAAAAAAGTTTTTTTTTGAAAACTTTTTGTGATGAAAAATTTTTATCATAAAAAAAGTAATTTATGATAAATTATTACATCGCTAATAAAAAATAATTTAAAAAATTATTTATGATGAAATACTTTCATCGCTATTAATTTAATTAAATTTTTTTATAAAATTTAGATTTATAAAAAAAATATTAGTGACATAAAAGTTTCGTTGCAAATTTGATAATTACCAACAGAAATTAATTATTTACGATGAAACTATTTTCATCACTAATAATTTAATATAAAATTTTAATATTTTTAAATTAATAAAAAAAATTATTTACAACCAATTATTTTCATTGGTAATAGATTTTTGGTGACCAAAATTTCATCAAAAATAATTCCATCGTTAAAAATTTACACATAATTTTTTTAAAATAATTTATGAATATATATTTTTAATTTATATTTATAATATTTTTTATTTATAATCTATAAAATAAAAATAAAAAATTCACATAATAAATTTATAAATAAATTTTATCATTTTATTATATTAAATTAAAATTATAAGAGATTTGAAATAAAAATAAAAAGCAATATAAACAGGCCATCAAGTGTCGGCGTCTATAGAAGGAGAATGGACTGGGGAAGAAAAATACTCGAAAGAGCTTCTTGGATCGGTCTGCTACTACCTCATCAGCTGCATCATCTGCTCCATCTGCACCATCCACTCTATCATCTGGGTCTGGAGCAGCTGGTACTCATCGACGCATGCAGCTAACTCATCAGCTCGCTGCTCAGTCCGTTGTTGATCCTCAATAGCCTGTCTCTACATCTCCACCAGTCAAGTATTGCACAGGCAGCATGGATGTCAGCCCTGAATGAGCATAAGGATGAGGGAGCACTGATCCTATGCCCTGGACCCCTAACATAATAGGATCTCATATCAAGATCTGATCATAAATCTCATCATTTATGGGTGCGATCGAGCTCTCAAAGATGGCTGGGATTTGATGCCTATCATACAATCCTAAAAATTAAAGTTATAGATATTTTAATTTCGTACTAAAAATCAAACTATGAATAAAAAATTAATTAAAAAAACTTACAAAAAGCTCCTGGCTCCTTGTCGTCCACTCCTCTGATCGTCGTTGGTGGGTCCGCTGGTAAATATCGATCCTACCAGAAAGCTCACTACTCTCTACATCTCTTGCAATTTGAGAATAATTAATTAAAATTTTTTTAAATAGTTAGAGAGTTAAAATATGCTAATTAAAAATTACTTACCATCTGCTCCATATGATGAGTGAACGACCTCGAACCCCTATAATGCGACACGATCTGTCTCGTCCGATTCTTGGTGTTCTGGGCACATCATTTATGTATAGTTAGCAGTCAAATTAGTAGGTAACAAACTGAATTTAAAAATAAATGTTCAAGCATTAAACTCTAAAAAAAAAAACTTTAGATGTGTTACCTGATAAGTCGGATCCTCGTAATACCAGCATACGAGAGCTCAATCGTCCATACTGATGCTGTCATATGGCCGCTGTCACACTGCCTCTACCCTATGGTCCTGCATCATATGGTACCAGTGCCGATGAATGCGGTGGCGATACTCCTTGAAACACAAACATAAGAGCATCCACAGCTCGTCGCACGCGATCCTCCTCAAAATCAATAATATCAAATATTTTCTGCCAATAAAAAATATTAAAAAAATATCATGCTAATTAAATATTCATAATATAATTTATTTTATCTGTAACTAGATGTAAAAAATCTCTTTCTGATCTTGTATAATGTGATGCCAATTGAAAAGCATCATGGGGGCATAGCTGCGGCATATGATGCCCAGCTCGATCTGCCACAACTCATACCAACCCCTAATGGGCCTGGTGTAGCCGGGTGGTATCTCAATATGAAGATGCTGTCCCAAGTGCTCACATCTCCAATACTCTAGAGCGAGGTTCTTCGATGGACCTCACCCTCGCCTTACCGTCGGTGGAGACTAACCGGAAATAATAATAAATAAATCATTAGTATGCTAGCTATACAAATAAAAAAATTAAATTATATTATATAAAAAATATAATAACTGTGGGAAAATCAATGCAGGGGTAAAATGGTAATTTTAAATTTTTTTCAAAATCACTATTTTATAGTGGAAATTATTAATTAATCTAATTAATTAATAAGAGTTTATCCTACATTAGGATCTAAATATGATATATAGCATGCATGCATTTAAATTTAAAATTCAAAATTGAACAGTAAACACTTTACTGTAATGTGTTCAGAACACAATACCTTGTGCGGGTAGTAGATCACCGCAATATGATCACCATCGGGAGAGTATGATCATCACGATGCAGCCACACAATATGTCTGGCCTCTGCAGATCGTTCACATGAAGCTTCCGATCTGATCGACTCCTCACGAGTGCTAGCTCGTTGTAGAGCCCTTTCGACAGCCAATGCTGATCGAACTCCTTCGATCGATGTCTACTAATTCTTTGGATGCTCTGGATCATCAGCAGACATGCTTGAGAGGATGTTGAAGATCTTCCTAAAATTTGGTGGGCTCACGACACTTGTAGCTCACCTTCTCACTTTCCGAACTCCAGGCTGAAACCCTGAAGAACTCACTGAAACCCAGTGCATACTTTTTCTTTCTTTTCTTTCTTTTTCTCTCGAAAGGATATTGACCTCCACCTTGCCCACAAAGATTCCTCATGCCCAGATTTTCTCTCCAAAATTTTTCTTGCACATGGCCCACTCTTCTCCTCCTTTTAAAACAATGTCAAACATCTTATCTACGTGAGAGGATAAAGATGAGTAATTGTACATTTGAATTCAAATCAAATTTTGAATTTAAATGGAAACCAATTTATTTCTATCCACTAAGGGCGTGAGAAGAGGAGGGCGTGGCTTAATTTGTGCGTGAGTGATTTCATGAGAAACATTTTTTTATGTAATAAATGGGGCATTAAAAGAGAATAAGGTCAAGGCGCTAAGATTGGTTGCTCATTCAAATTCAAACTTTTGTTTTGAATTTGAATGGCCAACTAATCATCCTTATCCACTCATTTGGTGCATTAAAGTAGGGCATGAAGAGGGCTTTGCATGAGGAAAAATTCATGAGAACTTTCTTCTCGTGAATTCAAATGGGTGCAGTGGAAGTGAGGTGGCGCAGGGAGAATGGTCAAGGTGGTTTCATTATTTAAACCAACCTAATTGAACCAAATAAGTTAGGCCCAATTAGACTAATTTAAATCCAACTTAATTAGGCTTAATTAGGCTCAATAAAATCCTAATCAAATCAGGAATTGATTAAGCCCAACCCCTGATCATATCAGGGACCAAACCATCTCGACGATTAGGTCAACTCTTAACCTAATCTGGTCAAACCCAACTGAATCCAATTCAATTGGACTTGATCCAAAATTAATTACTCAATCAAATTGAGTTAATTAGTGATCAAATCACTAATTAAACCTCTCATAAATATTGAGTCCAAATTCGATGGGTAATCGGGCATCAGAATTCATCGATATGTAACTCTGATCGAAGAATCCTAAACCCATGGGACTCTTGACCCCGGTACCCAAAATATGTGGAATTCATGATCAGAGAATCTTGATTCTCGATCATAGAATCCCAGACATGAAGGACTCTTCACCAGCTATCAGATCATATAGGAACCTCTAATGTGTGTGACCCCGCAGGTTCGAACCTAAGCCGGTAGCACAGGAACCAATTCCTGTACTAATCGAAGTGACCATCTAGCAATGGTATCTGACGATCGGATAGGTCGAATGGTCGCAATCGCAACACTCAGAACCTACGTGAATATGGTTACTGTATAATTCATCCTTTTGACCTCTGTGTTTGAGATGACTCAGGGTTAAACTGTCAACCCTGATTAGATCATCCGAATCGTGCTCAACTCAAACAGTCCTGTGACTCCTCACAAAAACTATCCTGGCCAAGGTTTTGCTAAATTGAAACATGACTATACACATCTCCTAAACTGGAGTGGTCAATCCCATCTTGACACATGCACCGACAAGTCAAGTACTTGACTACACCCAGCAGCCTTCCGTCACTGAATTAGAAATTCAGGTAGTCCAGTGCCTAAGTACAGTGAGTTGCTTGCAAGTCACCGTGGCAGTCTCAGGTCAGAGGGATATTTATACCCATATTCCATCAGAGCAAATCTTGACAGCAGAAATAGCTCCGGAGTTGGTCACCTTCAGTACTGATGTACCCTTACATCTCACCTGTATGCCATACCAGTGTCTCCACACTCATTGGTAAAGAGGACAACCAACCTATATGGCACACAATGACCTATGCTTGATAAATGTCGTCGTCCTTGGTAACAACGTATCATTTGGTCGTGAACAAATTTAAGGACTAAATGATAAATTCTCCTTTGTCGAGTCTAAATAGTCCTAAGGACTTCACCAAAACATAGGAGTTCATTAGAAGATGAAACATTTTGTGATGAAAAATACTAAAATAATTTTTATTAATTCATAATTCATGTACATATACAAAAATGAGCACAACCGTCAACAGGCTAACGATTGGCTTTGGGACACTATTCCCAACAATCTTCCACTTGATCTAAAGCCAATCGGTGCAGTATCTAATACCCATCTTCGACTTGTAATCGTTGAACTCCTTCATTGCAATGGCTTTAGTGAATGGGTCGGTCAGGTTCTCCTTTCCATCGATCTTCTGAAGGTCGACGTCACCTCGATCCACAATTTCTCGGATGAGATAGTAGCGGTGCAGAATATGCTTCGTCCGCTGGTGTGCCTTGGGTTTCTTCGCCTAAGCAATGGCTCCAGAGCTGTCACAATAGAGCAGAACTAGACCAACAAGGGAGGGTGCTACTCCGAGCTCGGTGATGAATTTCCTCAGCCACACCGCTTCTTTGGCAGCATCTGATGCAGCGACATACTCCGCCTCGCAAACTGAATCAGCCACTGTGTGTTACTTGAAACTCTTCCAGCAGATAGCCCCACCATTAAGGGTAAAAAATAAATTCCGACACACTTTTGCTATCATCGTGATCAGACTGGAAACTAGAGTCTGTAAACCCTATAAGTCTCAAGTCCGATTCACCATAAACAAGCCACTGGTCCTTAGTATTTCTTAAATACTTCAGAATGGTTTTAACAACCTTCCAGTGATTCTCCCCTGAATCAGATTGGTATCTACTCACTACCCCTAGTGAGTATAACACATCTGGTCGTGTACATGTTATGGCGTACATGATAGATCCCACTGCCGAAGCATATGGAATCCTACCCATACGCTCTCTCTCTTGAGGTGTTGTCGGACAATTCCTCTTCGAGAGAGAAATTCCATGGCCTATCGGTAGATAGCCTTTCTTGGAATTCTCCATGCTGAACCTCTTCAGCATAGTATCTATGTACATAGACTGGGGATAAATCAAGCAACTTTTTAGATCTATCCCTATAGATCCTCATCCCTAGGATGTAGAAAGCTTCTCCCAGATCCTTCATGGAGAACTGTGACGACAGCCAAATCTTTATTCCCTGTAATGCAGGGATATCATTCCCTATTAAGAGAATGTCATCCACATACAATACAAGAAATACTACTACTAGACCATTAGCCCACTTATAAATGCAGGGCTCTTCTCCATTCTTAACGAAGCTACACATCTTGATCGTCCTATCAAAATGTATGTTCCAACTCTGGGATGCCTGTTTAAGTCCATAAATGGACCTCTGTAGTCTGCACACCTTAGACTCATCTGTGGATGTGAATCCTTCAGGTTGTATCATATACACCTCTTCATCCAGCTCTCCGTTTAGGAAAGCTGTCTTCACATCCATCTGCCAAATTTCATAGTTCAAATGGACAGCTATCGCAAGCATAATCCTAATGGATTTGAGCATTGCCACAGAAAAAAATGTCTCGTCATAGTCTATACCATAATATTGATGATATCTCTTGGCAACCAGACGGGCTTTATAGGTTTCCACCTTTCCGTCTGCGCCCGTCTTCCTCTTGAAGACCCACTTACACCCTATGGGTTTTACTCCTTCGGGTGGGTCAACCAATGTCCACACATTATTGACCTTCATGGACTCCATTTCGGATTTCATGGACTCTAGCTATTTCTCAGAGTCGGATCTCTGCATTGCATCCATGTAGGTGATCGAATCCTTATCATTTTCATCAAGTTCGATAGGATCGTCGTCCCGGATCAAGAAACCATAGTATCTGTCCAGTTGACGTGATACTCTACCAGATCGCCTTAAGGGTGCTTGAACAATGGGCTCCGGATCTGATCTAATCAAATCTGGTTCAGGTTCAGCAACTTGCATTGGATTTTCCACCTGTCGAATTTCGTCAAGTTCGACCTTAGAGGCAACAGTCCTTTCATCAAGGAACTCCCTTTCCAAAAAGATTGCCTTAAGGCTGACAAATACATTTTGCTCATTAGCTAGGTAGAAGTAATACCCTTTGGTCTCTTTTGGGTACCCTATAAAATTACACTTGTCAGACATAGGTCCAAGCTTGTCCATAATTAAACGTTTAATATAAGTCGGACACTCCCAAACCCTAAGGTGCGAGAGTACTGGCTTACGTCCTATCCATATCTCATATGGCATTTTGGTTACAGACTTACTCGGAACCCTATTTAGAAGGTAACAAGCCGATTCGAGCGCATATCCCCAAAGGGAGATCGGTAGACCAGCAAACCTCATCATGGATCAAACCATGTCCAACAAGGTCCGATTCTTCCTTTCAGATATACCATTATGCTGTGGTGTTTCAGGAGGTGTCCATTGAGAGAGAATCCCATTCTCCTCAAGATATATTAGAAAATTATTGGAAAGGTATTCACCTCCTCGATCAGATTGAAGAGTTTTAATACACTTTTCAGTGTGTTTTTCTACCTCATTTCGGAATAGTTTGAACATTTCAAATGACTCAGACTTATGCTTTATTAAATAGACATATCCATACCTCGATAGGTCGTCTGTAAAGATTATGAAGTAGAAATATCCACCTCTTGCACTTGAGCTCATAGGTCCACATACATCAGAATGTACTAGAGCCAAGAGTTCACTGACTCACTCACCTTTTTCAGTAAAAGGTGACTTGGTCATTTTACCAAGAAGATAGAACTCATAGGTTGGAAGTGATTTATAATCACCTACTTCAAGAATTCCTTCTTGAGCCAACCTGTTTATCCTGTTCTTATTGATATGACCTAGCTTACAGTGCCAAAGGTAGACTTCTGACACATTATCTATTCTACTGCGTTTACCGGAGGTTTGAACCACATTAACACATTGTGATAGAAAGTAAATTCCATTATTAAGTTGTCCAACAAACATTGTAGCACCATTCAAAATGATATTGCAAACATTTTCTTTTATTAAAAATTGATAACCGTTCATGGCCAAAAGGCCTACAAAAATAATATTTAATAAAAAGCTTGGACAATAGTGACATTCACTCAAAATTATATTTCAAGAATTGATTACAAGGTTCATGATTCCTAATGCTAGAACTGGAACTTTGCTTCCATCTCCAACGTTCAGGAATCTCTCGCCTTCATCAAATCTCCTACTGATCTACAGACATCCCAGCATGCGGCTGCACCTTCTTATTCTTCTTCTTCTTGTTCTTCTTCCCTTTCTTAAAGGGTCGACGACCAGAAGAAGACCCTCCCACAACATTTACCGACTCCTTATGGAGCTGGTGGTCCTTCTCAAAGTTCTGCAGCAACCCCAACAAGCTGTGGTAGTTCACTGTAGGCTTTGTCATTCGAAAATGAGTAAGAAAGGGAAGGTAGGACTTGGGCAGAGAATTAAGGATCGCATCCTTGCTGAGCTGCTCGTGCAGGGGAAGGCCCAGTTTACTTAGGTGCTCAATCATTTTGATCATGTACAGTATATGATCAGTGACTGAGGCTCCATCCCTCATCCGAGCATTGAAAATGGCATAACTAGTTTTGTACCTTTCAACATCGTCAGGCATGCCAAAGGAGTCGTTCAATATTTGAAGCATCTCCTATGGTTGGGCATTCTCGAACCTGTGGCTGAACTCATCATTCATTGCCACCAGCATAATGCACCGAACGGTGGTGCGGTCGTTGAGCCACTTCTGGTAAGTATCTCGGACCACCCCTCTAGCGTTTGAGGCTGGCTCCTCAGGTGCCGGATCCGTTACTACATAAAAGATCCACTCATGTTCAAGGATAATTTTTAATTTTCGATACCAGCTATCGAAATTAGGTCCCATGAGCATGTCATTATCTAATAATGATCGAAGCGAAAGGGTAGTGGCCATAGCTGCATAAAGGAAAACCAGACCTATATTAGTACATAAATTATTAATATTAAAGACTTGGACTTTAGTCTAAAGTTTCTCTCAATATTTTTATGAATTGGTAGCCTCAACCTCCAATTCGAGAAATTACTTTAATTCCTTAGTGGGTACTAGAATTCACACAGACTACACACGAGCCCAACTTTGGTTGGTCAATCCATGTGCATCTATGGGTAGGTTCATAACCAGTTGTTTCTCTAAATAATTTCTAATAATTGATTTTGCCCCAAACCTAATCAGTAGGCTTTGGCCTCCACTGAAAAGATCTGGTTAGGTACAACTATTAACATGACTTGATTTGGTGAATCGGACCAATAAATAATCAGGCCCGACTTTGACTGGCCAACCTGACCACCATCAGAAAGACTCAAACCAAATTATCATATTATGAATGATAATTCCATTAGTCAATAAGCACCAGACCTTGGGCCTCCAATGATTATTAAACTAATGGACTCATTATCACTCACTTAATGGGAGGCTATGATTTAGTTATCAATATAACTTAATCATGTTTAGGACCTAATAATTTTTGAGGATTTTATTAAAGAATCGAAGAGAAGAAAATATCCAGCCAATTTCAATCCTCTCACTGACTTCACCAAGTCAGATTAAAAAAGATTTACTTAAAGCTGGCATTAGGAGCACCTAAATCAGTCAAACTGATTTACCTAATGACATGGGTGAGCCCTAATCACCAAGTGATCTAATCAAAACCTAATTCACCAGGTTGGCCAGGTAAGTGAGATCAGTGGTGGGGATAAGACATTAACTCGTCAGAGATCGAATCATTGCGAGTAGCTCCCGCTTAAAAACCACTGGTCAAACTACCAAACTTACCTTAGACACCAACCGGTTCATTAGTTTTAATTTGATCAACTTAGTAAATTGGGTTCCATCGCATAGCCATGAATTAAGTCCATCTTGGTCTAGTTAAAGACATAGACCCATTCAACTATAACTATTGGAGTTGAGTCTAGAGTATCCTTGACCTAATCTAATTCAACATTTGATTAGATTTGACCAATTACTCTAATTTAGTCCATTTCTTTAAGCTAACCTTAGGTCTAACCCAATTATGGACCTAATCCATCTAACCCATTGACCCACAAGTTTATGCAATTGTCTTAGGTCTTAATTCACAATTCTGGACCTACTAGACAACACTTAGTTCTTTTAATTAAGTATTTGGGCTGATAGATCAGGGTTTGGCATTTCGAAAATAATTTTCAAATTTGAAAGGTTTTATTTTCTGTTCACGAAATATATTGACTTATTTCACAAATAGATTAGCACATTTCATAAATAACAATCCTATTGCTAATTACATAACAAAAAATAACTTTAAAAAAAAATCGTGAATATTTCTTTAGATCTAATCTAATATATTCATGATAAATTTTACAATTGAACCTTTACAATTAATTTCTTTCACTGCTTCATCTGCATTGGATATAATTACAGCGGCACCCCTACCGCCATAGGAGACCCCATCGAATGGACGGAGAGGGCCTTTAAATCCAACTTTTCTCTTATGACCGGACGGTCATGGCAACCAACCCAATTCGATTACTTGCTACTTGGATCAAGTATATCTAAATATATCAATTTCAAAATTTAAATTTCAAATTTCAAATTTTAAATTTTGAAATTCAAATTTCAAACAAATTTCAAATTTCAAAATTTTGAATTTTAAATTTTAAATTTTAATTTTTAAATTTTTAAATTTTAAATTTCAAATTTCAAATTTAAAAATTCAAATTTTAAATTTTGAATTTCAAATTTTTGAATTTTGAATTTTGAACAACTTTTAAAATTCAAATTTCAAATTTTGAATTTCAAATTTCAAATTATAAACTTTTAGATTACAACTTAATCTACGTATGCAAATTTATATATCATATCTAAGAACCCGCTCTGATACCATTTATGGGAAAATCAGTGCAGGGGTAAAATGGTAATTTTAAAACTTTTTCAAAATCACTATTTTACAGTGGAAATTACTAATTAATCTAATTAATTAATAAGAGTTTACCCTACACTAGGATCTTAATATGATATATAGCATGCATGCATTTAAATTTGAAATTCGAAATTGAACAGTAAATACTTTACTGTAATGTGTTCAGAACACAATACCTTGTGCGGGTAGTAGATCGCCGTAATATGATCACCGTCGAAAGAGTCTGATCATCGTGATGCAGCCACACAGTGTGTCTGGCCTCTGTAGATCATCCACACGAAGCTCTCGGTCTGATCGACTCCTCACGAGTGCTAGCTCGTTGTAGAGCCCTTTCAATGGTTGATGCTGATCGAACTCCTTCGATCGATGTCTGCCAATTCTTCAGATACTTTGGATCATCAGCAGACATGCTTGAGAGAATGTTGAAGATCTCTCTAAAATTTGGTGGGCTCACAATACTCGTAGCTCACCTTCTCACTTTTCGAACTCCAGGCTGAAATCCTGAAGAACTCACTGAAACGTTGCGCACACTTTTTCTTTCTTTTCTTTCTATTTCTCTCGAAAGGATATTAACCTTCACCTTGCACACAAGGATTCCTCATGCCCAGATTTTCTCTCCAAAATTTTTCTTGCACACGCCCCACTATTCTCCTCCTTTTAAAACAATGTCAAACATCTTTTCCACGTGAGAGGATAAAGATGAGTAATTGCACATTTGAATTCAAATCAAATTTTGAATTCAAATGGAAACCAATTTATTCCTATCCACTAAGGGCGTGAGAAGAGTAGGGTGTGGCTTAATTTGTGCATGAGTGATTTCATGAGAAACATTTTCTCGTGTAATAAATAGGGCATTAAAAGAGGATAAGGTCAAGGCGCTAAGATTGGTTGCTCATTCAAATTCAAACTTTTGTTTTGAATTTGAATGGCCAACTAATCATCCTTATCTACTCATTTGGCACATTAAAGTAGGGCGTGAGGAGGGCTTTGCGTGAGGAAAAATTCATGAGAACTTCCTTCTCGTGAATTCAAATGGGTGCAGTGGAAGTGAGGTGGCGCAGGGAGAATGGGTCAAGGTGGTTTCATTATTTAAACCAACCTAATTGAACCAAATAAGTTAGGCCCAATTAGACTAATTTAAATCCAACTTAATTAGGCTTAATTAGGCTCAATAAAATCCTAATCAAATCAGGAATTGATTAAGCCCAACCCCTGATCATATCAGGGACCAAACCATCTCGACGATTAGGTCAACTCTTAATCTAATCAGGTCAAATCCAACTGAATCCAATTCAATTGGACTTGATCCAAAATTAATTACTCAATCAAATTGAGTTAATTAGTAATCAAGTCACTAATTAAATCTCTTATAAATATTGAGTCTAAATCCGATGGGTAATCAGGCATCAGAATTCATCGATATGTAAGCCTGATCGAAGAGTCCTAAATCAGTGGGACTCTTGACCTCGGTACCCAAAATGTGTGGAATTTGTGATCAGAGAATCCTGATTCTCGATCACAGAATCCCAGACATGAAGGACTCTTCATCAGCTATCAGATCAGATAGGAACCTCTAATGTGTGTGACCCCGCAGGTTCGAACCTAAGCCGGTAGCACAGGAACCAATTCTTGTACTAATCAAAGTGACCATCTAGCAATGGTACCCGACGACTGGATAGGTCGAATGGTCGCAATCACAACACTCAAAACCTACGTGAATATGGTTACTGTATAATTCATCCTTTTGACCTCTATGTTTAGGATGACTCAGGGTTAAACTGTCAACCCTGATTAGATCATCCGAATCATGCTCAACTCAAACAGTCCTGTGACTCCTCACAAAAACTATCCTGGCCAAGGTTTTGCTAAATTGAAACACGACTATACACAGTATTGGGACACTATTCCCAACACTGTTCCCAACACTGTCAACAGGCTAATGATTGGCTTTGGGACACTATTCCCAACACAATATTGTATCGATGATATTATCATAAATATTCTTTTCAACATGAATTACATTTAGATTGTGACGAAGTAGTAGCTGCTTTCAATATGGTAGTTCAAAAAAAAAATACTTTGCTTTATCCAATTCAGCTCAACTTCAGTATGCTTTCCGCTTGCGAGTACCTGATATTTTTCTAATTGAATTTTTTCAATGACTTCAAGTTGTTCTAAAACTTCTACTCTACTTAACTCCTTAGGTGGCAGACGTCGGTCGGACTTACCATCAAAGTGTTGGTTGTAATGGATCCTCCAAGAGTGATTACTAGGTAGAAACTACCGATGACCTATGAAGCATATTTTTCATTCATACTTTAAATGTAAGGAGGATATATCCTTGTTGCATATTAGACATGCCAGATATCCTTTGGTACTCCACCCAAATAAGTTTTCATATGCAAAAAAATTATTTATGATCCATAAAATCAAAGCATGCAACTTAAAATTTTTTCGACTCACAGAATCATATGTCTGTATTCTATTTTTCTATAGCTCCTTCAGATCAACGATTAACGGTCATAGATATACATCAATTTCATTATCTGATGCTTTCAGATCCAAAATCAATAGTGAAATAAAAATAAATGGTTCTTTCATGCACTTCCAAGGTGACACATTGTATACAACTTACATCACAGGCCACATGCTGTAGAAAGTACTCAAATTATCAAAGAGATTAAATCCATCTATCGCTAGACCAAGCCGGATATTGTGCGGGTCACTTGCAAAGTGCGGATGCTTTGCATTGAAGATTTTCCACACTATGGAGTCGACTGGATGGCTAAGTATATTCTCTTCTAGAACCCACTGCTCATAATGCTATCTCATTTCTTCAGCTATCTTTATGGACATATACAATCATTGAAGTCTTGAAATTAATGATAAATACCTCAAAATCTTTTGAGGTATCTTCTTTTCTTTTCTATTATTAGTTTTGTACCTAGGCTCACCATATTTTGAATATTTAGTTGCTTGTTTGTTATTCTTATAAAATAATATACAATTATTTTTGTAGGCATGTATAGGAATATAGCCAAGTTCCAATTTCTGTATGTATATTTTTGCTTCAGAATATAATTTCAGAAGTCTCTCTCTATCGAAAAGAGCTACTTTAATCAATACCAAATTTTAGTCAAATAACTTCTGACTCCATCAATTCATGATTTTAATATGAAGCAATTTTATCAAAAATTCTAACTTGGAGAACTTTGCACAATTTAGATAGAGTGGCTCTCGTGCATCCCTTACAAGCTTTGCAAACTATTCAAAAATCTCTTCTACCTCAAGACGGATATTGTGTTTATGATCAGAATAGCCTTCAGATGTACTAGTACTCATACATACATTTGAACAAACACCCTGATGTAAATCATCTAATAGTTCTCATATACCACCATATTCGACAGATTCAGCAGCATCATTATCATCTTTAGTAGTATCATCATCGTTGCGCACAACTTCATTCAGATCACCCTCCCCATGCCATATCCAACGAATATACTTTTTGTCCATACCATAATATAGCAGGTGCTCCTCAACAAGTATTATGTGACGATATACTATATTGACACATCTCTTGCATAGACACTTTATTCGACCAGCACTATCAGTCTTATGCCGTGCAAACTCCATAAAATCTCAAACATCTTTTCGATATTCAGGCAAAAAAATATCTCTGGCATTCATCCAACTTTTGTTGATATCTATCTAATAACAAATACAAAAATCATTAACAACAAAAAAATTTTTAGTGGTATTCATCCGAATCGGATCTTGACCTGAATTTCAGATCGAATTTTGACCCAAATTCTGGACCAAATCTCGATCTAAATCTAGACATAGATCATTTTATACAAAATAGCATGCATTAAAGAATACAGACTGAATAGTAATATAGAAAATCTCATTCCATCAATTTAATGAAGCAAAAATGCATGATCTTATCCATTTCAAATCATTACTAACAGGTGTGGCCCTATCCCTTTTAGAAAAGTAATAATCTTATTATTTTTATTAATCGATATTTTATTTCATTATTATAAAAATTTTGGTAGCATCTTCCCATGGTTCTTTATGTATACTACGTGAATATGGTGCCTACACACCCTATCCACCATATACCCGAAGAACAGTGGACAGATAACTGCTAACTACCACATAATAAAAAAAAATATCAACTACTAACAATAATAAGATTACTACTTTTCCAAAAAACCTGAATATGGGACATCCAAGAGTCGATCTCGATCAAGATCGACTCTTAAATGGAAATCTATGGCTCGATACAATTTAACTACCATCTTTGAACATACATTCAGAGATGGATTTCTAATTTATCAAAAAAGAGTAACTATGTATTGAAATTTTTTTATTAAAAATTTTAGTAGAGTTTTTTTAAATAAAAATAATTTTTATATTGAATTATAATAAGCAAAAACATACAAAATAGTACACAAAATAATTAATTTATAATAAGCAAAAATAATGTGCATTGTGCTAGTAGAACAATAAAAAATTTATAAATTTCAGCAGTAACATAAAAAAATTTATGCAATAAATATAAAATAAACTATAAGTAGTTGAGCTTACAAAATAATAACACAAAACTCGATCTCATGCCAAATATCTTCTACTCCCTCTCCCTCATCTTCCAAATTCACCAAAAGTAGCACCGTGGAGGCAGTCCCACAGATAGGGCTGGAAGTGGGTCGGGCCACTAGCAAGCCCATCGGGCCGGGCTGAGGCCCATTGGATTGGGCATCGGACTCGGCCCCAAATAATTTAGGCTGGGCTCTAGCCAAAAAAATAGGGTCCGTTGGCCATTGGGCTACGCTCGAGCAGACATTTGGCCCAGTCCAAAGCTGACTCGATTGGGTTCGAATCGATTAACCTCCCTCTCCCCCGACCCTGACCTAATTCATATTTTAACTTATATATATAATAAATAATTTTTTATTTTTTTTCTAAAATATTTTTTACCTAAAAATATTTTTTTCCTAAATATTTTTTTCCAAATATTTTTTTTGTAAGAATTATTTTTCTTCTAAATATATTTTATCCTAAATATTTTTTTTAAAATTACCTTTTTCCTAAACATCATCCACCTACGACCTGACCCCCCCCCCCGTGGCTTGACCCACACCCCACGGTGCTATCGCCGTCACCCACCCCCCGCTGCTCGCACTCGGCCCCCGTAACCCTCGCTCCCGTGGCGCCGGCATCATTACCCACCCCACGCCACCCAAACTCGACCCCCACGACTCTGGCTCCTACGATGCCACCACCGTCACCCACCCCACATTGTCCGGAGTCGACCCTCGCGACCCCCGCTCCCATGGTGACACCACTGTCACCCACCCCCACCACCCAGACTCGATCTTTGCGACCCCTGCTCCTGCGGTGCTGCTGCCGTCACCCACTTGGCATCGCCCGGACTCGACCCCCGCTCCCGTGGCATTGCCGCCATCATGCACCCCATGCTGCCTAAACTCGGCCCCCTACGACCCCTTCTCCTGTAATGCCACGGCCATCACCCACCCCCCGCGACCCACCCCCCATGGCACCACCGCCCTCTCCAAACCCCGCGACCCTCGCTACCGTGACGCTGCCACCCTCACCCACCTGCACCCCTTCTGTTAGTTCCCCCCACCACCCTCACCAACCCCCGCCGCCCTCACCGACCCCCCTCTGTCAGTTCTACCTGCCACCCTCACCGACCCCCCATCACCCTCACCGAACACCTACGACCCCTGCTCCAGCAATTCTGCCACCCTCGCCCACCCCCTGCAACGATTAAAGAGAGGGAAGGGAAGCACCCTTACCTTTGATGGATGGCAATGGCGGCAGCAAAAAATCTGATGAAAGTGATGGTGGAAGCCAGCGATGCTGAAAGCCCATGGTAGAAGCCCGTGATTGTGGATCCTCGCGACGATGGAAGCCCGCACCGAATGGCGATGGAGATGCAGTTGCAAGTGGGAAGAGAGGGGGGAGAGCTAGGAGAGGAAGAGGGAGAGGGTTTCATGGGGGGAGAGGGAGAGGGAGAGGGGGGAGAGCTCGGAAGAGATGCGACGTTGACTTGACTTATAATAAATGAACAACTATTAATGATGAAAATTTTTATCGCTAATGCACTTATTCATGACAGAAAAGTAATTTTCTTTGCAAACAAGGCCCGTAAAAAATTTTCCACTAAAAATTTTTTTTTTAAAAAAAAATTCATCCAAAAAATTTATGAAATAAATTATTGATGATGAAAATAAAAAAATTCATCGTTAATAAGCGTATTAGCGATGGAACTACAGTTTTCATTGCTAATAAATACCATCCAAAATTTTTTTTTTCTTTTAATAATTTTTCAATCAAAAAAAATATTTTTAAAATAGTTTTGCTAATAAAAGTATTTTTTATTACTAATAAAAAATTTTATTCCTATTAATAATTTTTTCTTCATAAAAATTGATTAAAATAATATTTTTAAAATATGATTGCTGATGAAAAATAAATTTACATCACAAATAAGTTTTCCTAAAAAAAAAATTTAAAAAATCTAAAGATTATTTATGATGAAAATTCTATTTACATCGCTAATAATTAAAAAAAAATTTCTTCTTAAATTTTTTCGATCTAAAAAAATCTTCTCAATAATAATTTCATAAAAAAACTAATTTTAAATTTTTTCCACCAAAAAAAATTTCCAACCAATAAATTTAATAAAAAATGATATTAAAAAAATATTCATGATAAAAAATAAAATTAATTTTCTTTAATCTAAAAAATTTTTGGTCTAAAAAAATTTTAAAATAATTAATATTTTTATTAATCAAAAAAATTTTATATAAATAATTTATTTATGATTTTTCTCTAAAAAACTTTTTTCTCTAAAAAAATTATATAAAAAAATATAATTATGATGCAAAGTTTAATTTACGTCACTAATAATTGTTATAAGAACAGCTCTTCGACTTTCACAATGGAATGGGCACTATAGAAGATTGATAGCTTTGAGATTTTCGATCTTCAAGAAGCTAATCTTCTTCTTAAAGTTCTTATTTTAGAAGTCAGAATATGAAATATTGTGGTGATTTTGAGATTATGAGAGAAATCCATCAAGATTGAGATTTGGATGATAGGATAGAGATAAAAAATTAGAGGTCCAAAAACTCATATATTGCATGTGAGGATCGAGCTTGAAAAATTCAAGAGGAATTATGTGTGCATCAAAGAGCAATTGATCAGAATCAAAGTAGACCTGCGGGTAGTGTAAGTTGTATTATAAAGTACAAACTCATATTTATGCTTTGCATTGCTAGAAAGATGAGTGATTGTATTGTTTGTCTTCTCATGATTGAAACTCCTATAGAGATATATTTGAACGTCGATCGATGTAGAAAGTTTGGTACCTTTCGAGATCGTGAAAGTCATGCTAGAATGTGTCACTTAACTATATAATTTTTGTATGAAAAGAGGCTCCTTTCATGCAGCTTAAAGCAGACACTCTATCAAAAAGATTCATTGATATCACTAGTAATAGTGACAGTGATGAACAGATGAATTTTATATCATAAATAAATATATAGCTCATTTCATTCAAAAAGATCTATTCATTTTACTCCATGAATATCACTCACTTTCATATGATGTTTTCATACAAAAAGTTCGATCTGAATTATAACTTACATTTGCTTCTCTATCATGTAAATGTTAGATGTATATCCTAGAAGCCAATATGACTGACACATTGTAATAAATCTAGGACATAATTTTATACTTAATATATTGATATGATCAATAAAAGGGTTTTTTTTTTCATTCAAGTGTGATGTATCTTTGAATCGTCCATAGAATTAGCTTTGATACATATTCTCAAAGTGTTGAGAATTAGAGACATGTATTTAATTCCTAAATACTCCCAGTCATAGGATTATCATGAGAATGACGATGGATCCAGACAGACTGACACACAAATTACTTTCTTTGAGAAAAATGGGTCTCTAGTCTACTGTGTAGAGACACAGGACGACAAGTGCGGGTGGTTGTTAGAGAACAACTAGTACTGAGCGTGACCATATGAGAGATCACTTGGATTTCTATTCAATCGTTAGTGATTATCTTGATGCTGTAGTTGTATGACTGATCTTTTGACTTGAGATGGTACTGCTACTCATAGTGAGATTGCTGGAGTTTGATGGATACATAAACATGGGTCTCAATGAGCTCTTGTAGTGGATGTTGGCAACAGTTGGTCCACTGTAGGAGTGGGGTGCGCATCAAGATAGAATCTATCGATTATGATAGAAAGGAGTAGTCCTATAGGATTTGAGATGCTAAGTCTAAGAGTCTGTAGCCACAGCAGTGTGATTAATGAAAAAAAGTTTTCATAGAAGTCACAACTGGACTTGAGCTAATCAATCTATCATATGACTGATGTTGAAGTTTAACAATTTATCCATGACCTGTCATCTAGTTGGGACTTACGATAGAGAGACTAAATCATATGTTAACTACATCAAGAGGCTCATTTTAATTCTACTGGATTATCACTATATACTACTAGGTATCACTGATGGATTGTGAGAGCTCATTAGGATTATTCCGGATCGACAATCCTTACTGAGTTAGAGTAAAATTATTTCGATCTATTGAAAAGACTTTCAATGATATAATGAAAGAGATCATTATATATCTCACTACCAAATAGAATTAAATCTTTGGGGTCACAAAATAAAAAGATTAGTTCTGGAATAAGTAATTAAGCTTATGAAGTGTCAATTAGGTTTAGAGAAACCCATTGGGTTCATGGTAACCTTGCTAGCACATGGTTGGACCCAATTTCTCTTTCTGTTAGGCTTACTTATTTGATAAGTTAATTCTAACTTAATTACTTACTAATAACTTACATGAATAAAATTCATGAGACTTCAATTGTTGGATGTCTGAGATTATGGATCACATAAATTAAGGGTGCAAGTCCCTTATAAATCTTCTTGATAGTTATTATGGGGCGTCACTTTGATTTGATCAATTTGGACGTGTCCATTAATTAGAAGGCCTTTGGTTTTCATATGGGGTGTCTCTTGGGTACAAAAGAGTGTGTTTAATTATGGGTGCAAGAGCTCCAATAGTTGCTGCCTAATGGGCTTCCTAATATAATTTGGATAACTTAAGTTAATAAGAATCCTAACGCAAGTAGGACTTGTATTATATGATTGAATAGGATTCAATCCTTATGCCTATTTAAAGAGACCTCCCCTAAAATCTCTAGAGCATCAAAACCAGCAGTCTCTCACACCCAAAGGCTCTCCCACACCCTTTCTTCCTCTCCCTTTCTCTTCTCTTGGGTGTTCTATACACCCCTTCTTTGGGATGCACGTCCCAAAGAGTTCCATGCCCAAAGAAGTTTGGGTACCTTTTTCTTATTGATTTTTGATATTTGGTAGCAGCACATAGCAAGAAAAAACTTTAGAGAAGAGGAGAAGAAGAAGATCAAGGAGAAAGATCAAGTGTTGATCGCGATCTAGGCTTCGTTTAGATTCAGTAGGCTGAATTTTGGAGAATCAAAATTCAGATTATAGAAGGCTATTCCAGGCTAATCCTGAGTGGATACTCATAGAGATCGATACTTGTGTGGCTAATAGAGAGCCTCATTTCTTTTAGATCCAGTTTTGAAGAAAGAGATTGCGAAACAGGTATGTGATTTGATCATAATCTGAATTTCAGTATATATCAATTTTAGTATATGAAATATATCCATATGGTTTTATATTTTTATGCATATATAATTTAGATTAAAATTATTTTAATCTTATTTTTTACTATGATGTTTAGAAAATGAAGTTTTGAAAGACACATGCGTATTACACCAACCTCAAATTCCAACAGTGGTATTAGAGCCACGGGTTTTCATATGCTGAATTTTGATATATATATTTTTGAAAAAATTTTAAAATCAATTTTTTTCTTGATACCTAAGATGTATAGATAGATCTTTAAATTTAAAATTTAATTTTGGATTTAGTTCTAGAATATATAGTTGATATGTTGTTGCATGCATAGATCTGAATTTTGATCTAGAAAGAGTTCTAGTTAATATTTATATGAAATATTGATGCATGCATGAAATCTGAAATTTTTTTATAATCTAAATTTTGATACATATATATGATATATGATTATATTTTTAGATCATAAATTTATTTTTAATTTGATCCATGATTAGTATATAAGATATATGACATCATGCTAAGATCTGAAATTTTATTTAAATCTCATTTTACATGCATATATATGATATATGTTTATATGCTAAAATCTGAAAATTATTTTCATATTCTAAAACTTACTTTCATGCAATGAATTTAGATCTAAAATATGATTTTAGAATCTGAAATTTATGTTTGTTCATGAGGGCTTTTGTCATGAAAAAATTAAAAATTAGATCATGTAATAAGATTACATCTAAGGTTTTTGATTTGAGTTATATGGGTCTAATTCGATTAAGTAATTGATCAAACCAAGTCAAGTATTAAATTTAGTTAGATCAATTAAGTTAATGATCATACAATTGTTGTTAATCAAATTGATTGAGTCTTATATATAGAATAAATTAACTTAAGGATCTAATTTGGCTCGTTGGTTTGAGCTCGATTCATGTGAGCTAACTGATTATGATCGACCTATTAGTGTCTAAGGCAAGTTAATAAGATGTGGTTATTTAATTGGTTTCGTTAGCTGACCTGACCAATTTATTGATGTCTTAGGAAGGTAACAGGGGACCTGCATCGATCTCCACTCATTAAGATGTAAAATTTTGATGAAAATACCAAATATATCTTTCAGTGGCAAGTTACTATATAATTCAATCTTTTGATCATCCCTGCACCCTAAATATGTTCAGGAGTATGGAATCATGTCAAACTCAAATACATATTCATATCGATTCTCAATTAACCAATGATGACTCCAATGAAGAAATATTAGAAACTCTTTCTAATCTTCTTTTTGCTTTTGGCCAAAAAATTTTTCTCAAGTCATCTAGGATTGAGAATATACAGGATGCGATGTCCTCTTACTAGAAGTAATCGATTCCATATTGACCTACTCACAACCTCCATATATACTTCACCATATCCAGAACACTCCATACATATCTTAATGCCATGCTTGGGTATGAACCAAAATATGGGTTCATGTGCATAAGATTTCATGGTGGTCTCAGGTCTAAGAATTGCTTGCACAATTTTCACTTACAGAACCATCTTTGACATGCAAATAAGGCTTCCATAAGATGTTTTCTTTTATCCAGTCAATTCAGTAGACTTATTTCTCAAATGAGTATCCACATCCTTGTATTAGTGTCCCACACAAGTGGCCAGTGGGATCTGCCACCTTCTCTATCGAACATATATAGGATATGCCAGTCTATCCGAAATATTAATCTCCGACTCAATGCTCCTACAATCAAAAATATTTAAGATTATGATTTTAAGATTTTAGATCTCACTAACATGATCCATTCATGTCCTTTAAAATTATTGCCCTAATCTTTAGGGTTCATCATAATCTTAGACATAATAAGATGCAGCTAATATGATGAATCAATATCTCAAATAATAAATATTATTTCATGAGTTAAAAAATTATAAAAAAAAATTCATTGCAACATACTTGTGATTGGCTTATAGGGCACTCTTCTTTCAGGATTGTTCTAGATCGACAATCCTTGTTAAGTTAGAGTGAAATTATTTCGACCCATTGAAAAGAGTTTTAATGATACGATGATAGAGATCATTGTATGTCTCACTATTAGATAGAATTGAATCTATGAGATCACATAATATAGAGATTAGGTCTAAAATAAGTAATTGAGCTTTTGAAGTGTCAATTGGGTTTAGAAAAATCTATTGGGTTCATAGTAACCTTGCTAGCACATGGTTGAACCCAATTTCTCTTTCCATTGAAATTTTTTATTTGATAAGTTAATTCTAACTTAATTACCTACTAATAACTCAAATAAATAAGATTCATGAGACTTCAATTATTGGGTGTCTAAGGTTATGGATCACATAAATTAAGAGTGCAAGTCCCTTATGAATCTTTTTAATAGTTATTATGGGACGCCACCTTGATTTGATCAATTTGGGCATGTCCATTGATTAGAGGGCCTTTTGTTTTCATATGGGGTATCTCTTGGGTATGTTTTGGGGTGTCTAATTATGGATGCAAGGGCTCCAATTGTTGGCACCTAATGGGCTTTCTAATGTAAGTTGGATAACTTCAGTTAATAGAAATCCTAATGTAAGTAGAACTTGTATTATGAGATTGAATAGGATTCAATCCTTATGCCTATTTAAAAGGACCTCCCCTAAGGTCCTCAGAGCATCAAAACCAGCAGTCCTTCACACCCAAAGGCTCTCCCCATGCCCTCTCTTCCTCTTCTCTTGGGTGTTCTATACACCCCTTCCTTAGGATGTGCATCCCAAGGAGTTCCATGCTCAAAGAAGTTTGGGTGCCTCTTCTTTACTGGATTCTAACATTTGGTTGTAGAACATAACAAGAAGAAACTCTAGAGAAGAGGAGAAGAAGAAGATCAAGGGAAAATATCAAGTATCAATCGCGATCTAGGCTTCGTTCAGATTCAGCAAGCTGAATTTTGGAGAACCAAAATTTAGATTAAAGAGGACTATTCCAGACTGATCTCGAGTAGATACTCATCGAGGATAAATATTTGTATGACTAAGAGAGAGCTTCTTCTCTTCTAGATCCAGTTTTGAAGAAAGTGATTGTAAAACAGGTATGTGATTTGATCACAATCTGAATTTCAGCATATATCAATTTCAGCATATGAAATAGATCATGTAATTTTATATTTTTATGCATATAAAATTAAGATTAAAATTATTTTAATTTTATTCTTCACTGTGATATTTAAAAAATAAAATTTTTGAAACACATATGCATGCATCAAACCCCAAAATCCAATAGTGGTATCAGAACCACGGATTTTCATATGTTGAATTTTAAAACACATGTTCTTGAAAAGATTTCAAAATCAATTTTTTCTTGATACATGAGATGTATGGATGGATTTTTAAATCTGAAATTTAATTTTAGATTTATTTTTAAAATATATAGTTGATATGTTGATGCATGCATAGATCTGAAAATTGATCTAGAAAGAGTTCTAGTTCATGTGAAATAGATACATGCATGAAACTTAAATTTTTTTATGATCTGAATTTTGATTCATATGTATGATATATGATTATATATTTAGATCATAAATTTGACTTTAATCTGATCCATGATTAGTATATGAGATGTATGATAACATGTTTAGATCTGAAATTTTGTTTAAGATCTGATTTTATATGCATATATGTGATATATATTTGTATGTTAGAACTTAAAAATTATTTTTATATTTTAATACTTACTTTCATGTAAAGTATTTAGATCTAAAATATAATTTTAGAATCTAAAATTTATATTTGTGTATGAGGGTTTTGATCATGGAAAAATCAAAAATTAGGTCATGTAAAAGGATTACATCTAAGGTTTTTAATTTGGGATATATGGGTCTAATTCGATTAAGTAATTGGTTAAATCGAGTCAAGTATTAAATTAAGTTATATTAATTAAGTTAATAATCATATAATTATTGTTGATCAAATCGATTGAGTCTCATATGTAGAATCAATTAACCTAAGGACTTAATTTGGCTTGTTGATTTGAGCCCGATTCACTTGAGCTAACCAATTCTGATCAATTATTCAATTAATGTCTAAGGCAAGTAATTGAAAGATAATTATTTAATTAATTTTGTTCGCTTACCTAATCAATTTATTGGTATCTAAAGAAAGCAATAGGGGGACCCCCACTAATCTTCACTTACCTGATCAATTTGAAAGATTGAGTCACAAATATGGTTGCTTGGTGGTTTGATTTAGCCCATGCCATTACATCAGTGATATGATGATTGATTAGATAAGATCTAAACCTAAATTTCTTCATAAAATATTATCCAAGGTCTTCCACCATTATAGATGTGCGGGCGTACTACCGACATTGATTGTTCTCGATTGGTCACAGTGGTTTAGTTGCATCGAAAATATACAACCACTCTATTAGCAAAGAGTTGCTGTGGGGTAAAGATGGTATTGGACCCAATAACTATTAGGTGAGGGATCTAATGACGGCTTTACATCTGCTTGTGAATGGTGGGTCTGACTTAACTAAGAAGTACGAGCAATAACTGTTAGGTGAGCTCACATGACTTAGAGACCAAGTAACTGCAATATACTTAGAGAAGCATCTGGATAAAGAGTTATCCATGTATCGATATTTATTCATATTATCAATAACTATTAGGTGAGGTGCACGGCATCGCTGGGACCGCAGCATCCACTAAAAATTCAATTATCACGTTAGGATTTTTGTTTCTCCACTCAGAGAGTGTGAGAGTTTTGATAAAATAGTGGAGTCTCTTTTTATATCTAAAAGTCTCTAGAATAAAATTATAAAATAAATACAAACATCCAATTAGAATCTTTACTCTCTGTTGTTCATTGTGTTAGTTTCTAACTCTCTAGCTTGAATCTTAAATATCAATCGATTAACCAAAATCGAGTACATAAACTGGCTTACAAACTTAAAAATTATTTTTAATTTTAAAAAATTAAGCAATGTTCTCTACCAGGTTATTCTAATATTAACAACCTGTCCAATCCATAGTCAATGAGCTATACTTGACGAGTGGATGGACAATGACAATAAAGATAAGTACTATGCATGAGTACATATACACTGTCAATGATATATTGATTCATCCACAAGTATTGTGAGATGATCAGAGTCGCACAGCATATATGATGCATGATGGCCAGTCAGTCTATAATCGTTATTTGATAATAATCGAGGATATTAAAGAGCTTAAAAGGCTTGACATGACCATGCATAAGGAATTACTTATGGATTTGATCCTGCGATCTCTAATTAGTTTATATGGATAGTTTATGGTAAACTACCATATAAAAGACCATCATGATATTTTATCTGAATTGATCAAAGTATTGATAGCAAAGGAACCTTGAAAGAGTTAAGAGGTAAATACCTAGAGAGCCTAAAGAAATAAAGACACACCTAGAGTAGGTATGTAAAAATTGCTCAATACTGTCCTTATGATTTTTTCTTCTCCTAGTTGAGCTACAGACTCTAGTGTAGAGTCGATGAGAAGATAGAGGGCTGAGGAAGTAACCCTTGAATTGACTATAGGACAACAGTTACTGATGTGACCATGAATATCTATCCTTTGTGATCATCGTTTGGATTTAGTTCTTAGAGACAATTTCTATCATTTGTTTGTTGATACATATGTGAACTTAATTGAGTAATCAGTGAATGCCATTGGATCTGAGAGATCCAAAATTGAGATAAAATTTAAAGTATATGTGGAACCTATAGCTAAGTCATATTGGAGAAGAAATGATTAACAAACTGAAAAAATATGAGCTTGGGCTCATTGACTGTTGAGTCAAATCTAGTTTGTGCATCATCTCTTTGAGAAAATATGACTAAGCTACTCTTGTAGAACAAGAGGAAAAGGATCACTGAGATACTTATCCTCGTACACATTTGATGTGTGTAGCCCATGTAATGTGCTAACCAAGGAGTTGTCTCTACTTTGTATATGAGATACAAATCTAAAATTTTTGAAAGGTTCAAAGAATTCAATATAAATAGAGAAATAAATCAAAAAATTTCTGAAGGTACTTTGATTAGATCGAGGATACAATACTATTGAAAGAAATTTCTTGATTATCTTATAAATGGTATTGTTTCATATTGGACCCCTCTTAATAAATCTCAGCTCAATGAGATAAGAAGAGTCATGAGACTATATGAGATATGATCTAATCCATAATAAAATTCACTGATTTATTTATATTTCTTTAGGGACATGCTTTATTTCTTTGAAATTAGATTCTCTCTAAACTTGTTCCTACCACACCATATAAGATATAACATGGTAAGAATTGAATCTTGATTATTTTGAGATTTAAGGATATCTAACCTATGTCTAAGACAGTAGGTTGATATATTAGAGGATAGGTCTATAAAGTTCTTCCTAAAAGAATTTGGAATATTACTTTTCGATGGGATTACAATGTGATTGTGACTCAATGCTATCTTTTTGAAAAATTATTTAACCAAGATGAAGCAATGGGAGGAAAGTTAAGCTCTAAGAGAGTATCTCTGAAGAGCAGGGAGCCTTAGGACCTTAAGAACATATTAATCATGAGCCAGTAGACGTGTATTCCTCCTCCATCTTATACACATAGTAAGATCTCCAATTTTTTCGAAAGGTATTTGAGTATACTTAACAGAGGATATAGAGAAAATTATTTCTCACGAGAGATAGGGAATATAGAGATGATTACAGAACCTACAACAAGACAATGTGAGACATCGACTCCAAGAAAGGATGTGAAATAGCTTTTTTGAGTAGAGATCTTTTGAAGATTTTTTTATGGAATAGCTTATGGATTTTACTTCTTGTGATAGGTGATCACAAAGACCACAATACCCTTGAAGTTGGAATATTTATTTCAATGATATGATCCAATTATTTGATTAGATATGAGGAATTATGGGTTTCAAAAGGGTCAGTGGGAGTGTTCAATACTGACATCGATTAAAATATGATTAAATATAGATTTTTTCATAAAAGACATAAAGTGAGCATCCTAAAGATCTATAGAGATAAATACAATTGGATACTTGTGTTTTCATAGATAAAGTACAGAGATCAGATGCTGAAAGCATTCAGCATAAAATTATCGAAGAGGGATCTGCTATCCTCTCGGGCATAGTCGCATGCCATAAAGTACTTGAATTGATTAGACCATGATTGTCACAAATAGATATCAGTTGTATCCAGACTGTGAGCACTGGATTGCTGTGAAAACATCCTTAAACTCTTAAGAAAAACTGAGGACATATCCGGAGAAGGATCAAAGCTAGGAGTGGGAGGATATACCAATTCAGACTTTATGTCTAATGTTGATAGTAGAATGTCTACATCATGGATGTGTTCCTATGTCGATATCTTAGAAAGATTCTAAATAATCGATCAATGAAAGCTGAGTACACTGTAGATGTGTAGGATGTATTCTGGTTATAATGTTAGTTGTAGAATTAGTTGTCATACCATCAGATGTCATGACACTATACTGCAAAGACAATGGCACCATAGTCCTTGCTAAGGAGCTTAGGTCTCACCAGATATCTAAGCACATAGAATAGTAGAACACGTGACTACCTCGAATAAAAATATATAGAGGTGTAGAGAGCAAACTCCATATGTGATGTAGATGACCCACTGGTTGGTCACTTGGCTAGCCTAAGACTATAGCCTGTCTTATGAAGATAGGGCTTGGTACATGGCAGATTGGCTTTAGTGCAAGTGGAAGATTGTTGGATGTATACCCTAGAAGTCAATTTTGGCTGACACATTTCATATCTCTAGGATATGATTTTGTACTTATTGGGCAGTTATATTATCATTCGTATCTATGTGTCCATGAATCATCTAAGGGATTAACAAGATGATGATACATATTCTCAAAGAGTTGAGAATTTGAGCCATATGTTATTGATGGTTGATTCCTAAATTGCTCCTGATCATAGGATCATTATAGGGATGGTGATTGATCCGGATAGACCAGTACAAGGATTGCTTCCTTTGGACAGATGGATCTCAAGTCTGTAGTGTAGAGATACTGGAGTGAGAGTGTAGGTAGTTGTTAGAGAATAACTAACACTGAGCATGACCAACACGAGAAGTCACATAGATGTCTGCTCACTCGTTAGTGACTTTCTCGATACTGCAATTGTATGAATGGTTCTTTGATCAGAGATGATATTACTGCTCATAGTGAGGTTGCTGAAGTTTGATTGACACATCAACATGGGTCTCAAAGAGGCCTTGTAGTAGATGTTGGTGATAGTTGGTCCATTATAGGAGTAGGACGTGCATCAAGATGGGATCTATCGATCCTAGTAGAAGGGAGTAGTCCTACAAGATTTAAGAAGCTGAGTCCTTAAGTCTATAGTCATAGCAGTGTGATTGATGAAAAAAATTTTTTATAGAATCACATATGAACTTAAGCTGATTGAATCTATCAAATGATGGATATTAAGGTTTGACGATTTATCCGTGACCCACCTTCTAGTCGGAACTCATGATAGAGGGACTGAATCACATGTTAAACTATACCTAGAGGTCTATTCAGTTCTACTAGATTACCACTACATACTGCTAGGTGTCACTAGTGTATTGTGAGAACTCATTAGGATTTTTTTGGATCGACAATTCTTGTTGAGTTAGTGAAATTATTCCAACCCATTGAAAAGAGTTTCAATGATACGATGATAGAGATCATTGTATATCTTACTACCAAATAGAATTGAACCTACGAGGTCATATAACATAAAAATTAGGTCTAAAATATGTAATTGAGCTTATGAAGTATCAATTGGGTTTAGAGAAACCCATTGAGTTCATGGTAACCTTGCTAGCACATAGTTGGATCCAATTCCTCTTTCTGTTGGGATTACTTATTTGATAAGTTAATTCTAACTTAATTACCTACTAATAATCTACATAAATAAGATTTATGGGACTTCAATTATTAGGTGTCTAAGGTTATGGATCACATAAATTAAGGGTGCAAGGTCCTTATGAACCTCCTTGATAGTTATTATGGGGAGCCACCTTGATTTGATCAATTTGGGCATGTCCATTGATTAGAGGGCCTTTTGTTTTTATATGGGACATCTCTTGGGTCTGTTTTGGGGTGTCTAATTATGGGTGCAAGGGCTCCAATGGTTGGCATTTAATAGGCTTCCTAATATAAGTTGGATAACTTAAGTTAATAGGAATTCTAATGCAAGTAGGACTTATATTATGAGATTGAATAGGATTCAATCCTTATGCCTATTTAAAGGGACCTCTCCTAAGGTCCTTAGAGCATCAAAATCAACAGTCCCTCACACTCAAAGACTCTCCCCATGCCCTCTCTTCCTCTCTCTTTCTCTCCTCTTGGGTGTTCTATACACCCCTCCCTTGGGACGCACATCTCAAGGAGTTCCATGCGCAAAGGAGTTTGGGTGCCTCTTTCTTGCTGGTTTCTAATACTTGGTAGTAGCACATAGCAAAGAAAAACTCTAGAGAAGAGGAGAAGAAGAAGATCAAGGATAAAGTTCAAGTGTTGATCGTGATCCAGGATTCGTTCAGATTCAGCAGGCTGAATTTTGAAGAATCAAAATTTAGATTAAAGAGAACTGTTCCTGACTAATCTTGAGTGGATACTCATAGAGGCCAAATACTTATGCGGCTAAGAGAGAGCCTCTTCTTTTCTAGATCTAGTTTTGAAGAAAGAGATTGTGAAACAAGTATGTGATTTGATCACAATCTTAATTTTAGTATATATCAATTTCAGCATATGAAATAGATCATGTGGTTTTATATTTTTATGTATGCAAAATTAAGATTAAAATTATTTTAATCTTATTATCTGCTGTGGTATTTAGAAAATAAAATTTTTAAAACACATATGCATGCATCAAATCCCAAAATCCAACAGCCTATGCATCAGTGTGCATATTACTAATAACTGTTAGGTGAGATGCATGTCATCAGTGGGACCACAGCACCCACTAGAAATTCTTTATCGCATTAGAATTTTTGTTTCCTTTCAGAAGAGTGAAGGGATCCAAAAAATTAGTGAGAGTCATTATTTGCATCTTAAAGTCCCTAGAAGTAAATTAAAATATTAAGTACAAAAGTCTAACTTGAATCTCTACTCTCACAGTTAAACCATCATGTCAACCTCAAACTCTCTTGCTGGCATCCTTGAAACCAATCGTTTGATCGATAATAATTATAAAGACTGTCTTAAAAATCTCAAGATTGTCCTGACCTCAGAAAAGTTAAGGCATGTTCTCAACTAGAATTCCATTGTGTTATCAAACCATCCTACTGCTGAGCAGAGAGCTACCTTTGAGAAGTGGATGGATGAAGACAGTCGGGTCAAGTGTTGTGTGTTGGCATCCATGTCAAACAAGTTGCAAAGCCAGCACGAGCATATGCCCACTGCCTAGGCTATGATCACTCACCTACAAGAATTGTATGGTGAGCAAAGCCATACTGTACGCTTTGAAGTGTCTAAGAGACTCTTCAACCTTAACATGCGTGAGGGACAGTCTGTGTTAGATGTGTGCCCTAGATGCCAGATTGGCTGATGTACAAATATAAGGGCAAATTTATAATTTTGACTATAAATGAATAAAAGGGTTATTCTACTATCACATTGTGTACATTATGTCTGTGATACATCCTTTGAGTTAGTAGGAATGTTAATTCATATTTTCAAGAGTTGAAAATTTAAGGTATGAATTTACATAACTAACTCATAAACAGCTCCTGACCATAGGATCATTTCGAGAATGGTGATCGATCCGGAAGGTTGGTGTACGATCATTTTCTTAGGATAGATGTGTCTTGAGTCTGCGGTGTGGAGACACCGGAGCGAGAGGACTAGTATTCATTGAGAATGAGAGTACTGAGCATGACCACCTCGAGCAGTCATAAGGAAGTTTATCTTCTCGTCGATGACTAGCTTGATGTTACAGCTGTGTGTCTAGTTCTTTGACCCGAGGTATATCGACAGTTCACCTTGAGTGTGTTATAGTTTGACTACACCATAACTCAAACTCTTAGCCATTTGGAACCCTGAGGTGTATGTTGGCTATCCCATATTCCTTGTAGAAACTAGATTGCACCAAGATGGGATCTATCAACCTCGATAGATAAGAGTAGTCCTATGATGATCGAAAGATCGAGTCCTTAAGCCGATGGCCATGGTAGAGTGAAATAATGGAAAAAGATTTTCCATTAAGGTTTCACATTGAACTTGGATCGATCGATTGATTCATATGACTGATGTTGGGTTTGATGAGTTCACCTTAACCCTAATTCAGTCGGGACTCATGATAGAAGAACTCAATCACATAGATAGCTGCACCGAGAGGTTCGTCTTCATTTCTGATGGGTTGCTACCATATACTGCTTGGTGTCACTGATGGATTTTGAGAGCAATTAGAATGATCTTGATGATCGATCATTCTAATTGTCTGAATTAGAAGAGTTTTGGTTCATTGAAAGGAGTTTCGATGATGTCGATGATGAGATCACGACATATCTCATTACCATATAAAAATGAACCTAACTGGATCACACAAATAAGAGTTAAGATCTGGATATATCATCAATTGAGCTAGCCCAGTTCAATTGATTTGGATTAGATCCAATTAGGTTCAAGAAAATCGTGCTAGCACATGATTGAGCCTAACTTTCTCCTCGTGTAATCTTTTCTATCTCGACTAAGCCAATGTGATCTGACTCACCCAGAGAACATTGAGAAGATTTCTCTTAGTCTGACTAGAGCCAGTCCAGCTCAGAAAGGATTTATCTTAATTCATGAGATAAATTTAAGACAACACTTGCTAATTCCTGTCACCTGCCATTTCTGTTTTAGGACATTGGTCAAACATTGACCCATGGACCTTGGACTAAAGGTCACTTGGTAAGAGATCATTGGAGAGTTTTTGTGGAGTGTCCACCTGCTAATTTTTCCCTCAGAGTGGGTGCCATAATCAGATATGGCATGCACCCCAAGTGGATAAAGATAGAGTCCCATGAGATGAGGACTTTGATCCCTTGATCAACTTGGACTGTGGGGCGCCAATCTCACTGTGCTTATCCAGTGTTGGTGCCAACAGTAGGAGGGATTATGGAGATTCTTATCTGATATGATCATATGACTTCACTCCATCAATCAAAATTTTTTCAAAATTAATTAAAATTTTCTGATTGATCGAATGATGTGGTACTGCATGGCACAACAGGGTTTATTTAAACCCTATCTGCGCCTAGGGTTGAGAGACTCTGCTCAATAACTAACAAAAGCCTGAATCCTCTCTACTTCTCCATGCTCCCTCTACTCCTCTCCCTCCCCTCTTCATGTCCAAGAGGTTGGGCATCCATCTGGTGCTTGTCCAAGGTGTGGTCACTTCCTGATTGGAAGGCTGTAGAGATTTGTCGAGAAGCTGCTGCTCCAGCTTCAAAAGATCTTTTGAAGATCTTCCAGATCAGATCCAGATCTAATTTTTGGAGCAAAGATTTGTGAGGAGAAGACAATCCAGATCCTACTTGAGTAAATACCAGTAGAGGCCAGGCAACTATGTGGCTATTTTAGAACCTCGGACATTGCTGCGATCATCTACAGGGTAATCTAGTTACCCTAGAGGTATTTCTCTATTCTTCATGATTTTAGATTTAATTTTAGATTTTATATCAGATAATAGGAATTAAATCTAATAGATCTTAGATCTAAAATATTTTAAGATAATTTTTAAAATATTCCACCCCAGATCTCATTAGATCTGGAAGATCCTACAAGAAAAAAGCCAATTTTTTCCTTCAACTGGTATCAGAGCTAGGTTGATGGCTCTATTTTAGATCTAATTTAGATTTGATTTTTATTTTTATTTATCTGATATTGATGAATTTTAGATATCACATCAGATGAGATAGGATCTGAAATTAAAAAAATTTAAAATTAAATCTAAGTAGATCTAACATGTATGAGATGCATGACTAGACTAGGAGTAGTTTAATCTATGAATAGTCTTATAGTTTTATGTTTTAATATGATTAAAATATAAATTAGATATAATTTATTTTTTATTTATTTAATATTATAAATATTATATTCAGATTAAAAAATAAAAAATAAAATTTAATTAATTCATAAGATTGATCTGTTGCATGCCTGGACTAATTGTAGAATTATTCTAGTAACTGTCTAGAATAGATTTTATATAGAATAGTTTAATTTAAATCATATTTTTTAGATGTTATATGTGATGTATTAGATCTGAAAGCATGCTAATTAGATCAGATTTTAATACATGAGATGTATGCAAAGCATGTATAAGTTAGATCTGAAATTATATATGTGATATGTAACTTAGATCTAACTAGTTTTATAGTTAAATTAATATTTTTGATTAAGGTGTTCCTCATGACCGTTCGGTCATAAGAACAAAGTAGGGTTTAAGACCCTCTCCTCCCATTCAATGGGGTGTTCTTATGGCGTGTAGGGGTGCTGCGTGTTCATCCTTAATCAGAAATCAAAATTTACTTTTCTGCAAAATCCTAGATCCTGAAATCTTAGGATTTATTTACATGTTTTGTTTATGAACCCAAGACTTAATTAATGAATTAAGCTTATGAAATTAAATTAGGTCTAAAATTGAGAATTTCAGATCTAAGTCATTTTCATAAAATTGGGTTCGGACTTGGGTAGTTCAATTAGGTCTAGCGGTTGATCAAATCGATTCAAAAGTTGGTTAGGTGGGATCATGAAAGCTAATAATTGACCAATCTAATAGGATTAAGTCTAGGTCAAGGTCGAATCATATTTAGATGTAACTCGATCAAGTTAAGACCTAATTTGGCTCAGTGGTTAGAGCATGGATTGTAGACTAACCCAATTAGTTCTGCTTCGACAATTTAATGTCTAAGGTAAGTTGAGCAGATGTGATCGACTGATTTTTAATTGGTAGCTACTCTACTCGAATGCATTCTTGTCAAGTTAATGGCATATCCCTCCCACCAGTCTCACTTACCTGGCCATATGTGTCAACCCAGTTCTGATTTGAGGTGGCTAACAATTCGAGCTAACCCATGTCGCTAGGTTAGTCATAATTGTTATGACTATGTCCAGTGAAGTTTTAATGAAACCTAAATCAAATCTTCCTAAGAAAATATTAAGTCTAAGGTCTTCCACCATTGTGGATGTGTGGGCCCTTCCCGGGGTTGATTGTTCTCGGCTGGTTATAGTGGCTCAGTTGCATCGGGAAGATGCAACCATGTCTACTAGGCATTGGATGCTACGGATTAGAGGATGGGTTGTGCTCAATATTTCGGATATGGTGAGGGACCCAATCAGGAATCTAATTCGTGCAAATGATGGGTCTGACTTAACTAAGGATTGGAGCAATATTCCGAGCATGGTGAGCTTCATGAATTAGAAACCAAGTTTTGGATATACCATGATTAGAGAATCATTGGACAAGAGTTGTCCACTCATCAGTTGACCCATCACCAATAACTGTTAGGTGAGGTGGTGAGTCAGTTGGTGAGACCGCACCACCCACTAGAAATCACTAATCACGAAGATTTTCACATCTCTACCTTGGGAGTGTACGGATCTGAGAAAATAGTGAGAGCCTAATTTGTTTAAAAATAAAACCCCTAAACAAATTGGTTAAGTCTGATTATAAAATCTAACTAGAAACTCTTGACTCTCTATAGGAAACATATTTGCATCCAACCCCTTGACCAAAATACTAGACACCCACAGATTGACTGGACCCAATTTCAAGGATTGGTTGAGAAACTACAGAATTATTCTGAATTTCAAGAAACTGACTCATGTCTTGGACCAGGACCCACCTGCCATACCAACATATCCAACTGTTGAAAAGAGAGCGTCTCTGAAAAAGTGGACGGATGATGATAATAAAGCCAGGTACTATATGTTGGGTGCCATGTCTGATGACTTGCAACGTCAGCATGAGAATATTATGACTACCCGCCAAATGTTGGCTCATCTACAAGAGTTGTTTGGTGAACAAAGTCGCACAGCTAAGTATCAAGTTTGCCAAAGCCTTTTTAAGACTAAAATGCATGATGGGCAATCAGTCCAAGATCATTGTTTGACAGTGATCAAGGACCTAGAGGAGCTTGAGAAGCTCGGTGTCATCTTAGATAGGGATTTTTAGATTGATGTGATCCTTCAATCCTTGTCTGATGCATATGGTCAGTT
The DNA here is from genome assembly GCF_000442705.2 of Elaeis guineensis. Taxonomy (NCBI): domain Eukaryota; kingdom Viridiplantae; phylum Streptophyta; class Magnoliopsida; order Arecales; family Arecaceae; genus Elaeis; species Elaeis guineensis. Next base: position 60,610,002 of record NC_026002.2, on the reverse strand, counting down.
CATCATGAACTTTCATATGCATAAGATGTAGTGTACCTTGGCTGAGTTATTGAACATGTTGGTTACGGCTGAGCTTTCTTTGAAAGGTTCAAAAGGCTCAGTCCTTACTGTGGAGCAGACTTCTTCCAAGAGAAAGTCTTTTGGAAAGAAGAAGAAGTCTGCAAAGAAGCAAAAGGTGGATGGGAAGAAGAAGAAGACGGAACCGAAGAAGAAGGCTGCTGAAAAGAAAAAATATTTCCACTGCAATTCAGACGGCCATTGGAAGTGAAACTATCCTCAGTATCTGGCCACCCTAAAGAACAAGAAGGATGGTCCTTCTGGAGGAATGCTCATTATAGAATCTAATCTTATGATTTTCTCTGCATCCAGTTGGGTACTTGACTCTGATTTTAGTGCTCATTTGTGCACTTCAAAGCAGGGTCTTGAGGAGAGCAGGAGGCTGAGGGATGGAGATATGATCCTACGTGTCCGGAACGGAGTAAGAGTGCTGCTGTGGCCGTGGGAACCTACCCTCTACGATTACCATTAGGATTAGATTTAGTTCTTAGAGATTATTATTATGTGCCTGCAGCAAATAGGAATTTGATTTCTGTTTCATGTTTAGCACAAGAAGGCTATGTGATTAGCTTTCATAAGAACCATTGTAACATATTTTATGAAAATAATAAAGTTGCAAATGGTTTTCTTATTAATGGTCTCTATCAGCTACATATTGATGTATCTGTATTTTATATCGAGCAAAATGTGAATGCCATGGGAATTAAAAGGCCTAGAGATAGTCTAAATGATAGGTATCTGTGGCACCTAAGGCTAGGTCATATAGCGAAAGATAGGGTTAACAAATTGGAAAAATCTGGACTATTGAGTTCGTTGACTTTCGAGTCATATCCATTTTGTGAATCATGCTTTCGAGGCAAAATGACCAAGCTCCCTTTTACAGGATATGGGGAAAGGGCCACAGACCTACTTGCCCTAGTACATACAGATGTATGCAGCCCATTTGATGTACCGGCTAGAGGCAATTATGTCTACTTCATTACCTTCACCGATGATATGTCTAGGTAGGGGTATGTGTTTCTAATGAAACACAAGTCTGAAGCCTTTGAAAAGTTTAAAGAATTCAGACATGAGGTAGAAAAATAAATAGAAAAACCCATTAAGGTTCTTCGATCAGATCGAGGAGATGAATACCTTAATCGAAAGTTCCTAGACTATCTTAAGGACAATGGCATAGTCTCTCAATGGACTCCATCTGGAATGACACAACTCAACGGGGTTTCAAAATGGAGGAACTGGATCCTATTAGATATGGTCCATTCCATGATGAGCTTCACGAACCTCCCTAAGTTTCTTTGGGGATAGTCTCATGATAGTAATATATGTATTGAATAGGGTTCCCTCTAAAACTGTTCCTATCACACCGTATGAGATATAGTATGGTAAGAAGCCAAGTCTGAGTCATCTCATTATTTGAAGTTATCTAGCTCATGTCAAGAGACAGCAGGAAGACAAGTTAGAGTTCAGATCTTTTAGAGCTCAGTTCATAGGATATCCTAAAGAGTCATTAAGATACTATTTCTTATTCCAGAAGATCACTATGTGATTGTGAATCGACATGCTATTTTTCTTGAAAAATAGTTTATTCAAGATAGTGGCATCGGAAGAATAATTAAGCTCAAGGAGAATGTCTCCCAAGAGAAATGAGCTAAAGAACCTGAGGAACTCAATCAATTAGAACCAGTCCTAACACAACCTCTTCCACCTCATAGATCGACTAGAATTTTTCATCCTCCTAAAAGGTACTTAGGTACTATACAAGAGGAAGTAGAGAAAATGTTCCTCATGGGAAATGGGGCTTACGGTGATGACCCCAAGATCTATGATGAAGTGATATCAGATATCGACTCTGAAAAATGGTTAGAGGCAATGAGATCAGAAATTGACTCGATGCACTTAAACCAAGTCTAGTCCTTGATATCCACCTGAAGGTATTGTACCTATTAGGTGTAAATAGATCTTTAAGAGAAAGATAGGTGCAGATGGGAATGTGGAGACATTCAAGGTTAGACTCGTAGCGAAAGGTTATAGTCAGCGCGAAGGCATTGACTATCAGGATACCTTTTCGCCCGTAGCCATGCTAAAATCCATCCACACATTGCTTGCTGTTGCAGCCTATTTCGATTATGAAATATGGCAAATGGACATGAAAACGACGTTCTTAAATGGATATCTTGAGGAAGATATCTATATAGAACAGCTGCTTGGTTTCACATCCAGTGATGATGATCACAAGATCTGCAAGCTATAAAGGTCCATTTATGGACTTAAGCAAGCATCTCGGAGTTGGAATACTCGTTTCAATGATGTGATCAAAATATTTGGTTTCATCAAGAACAAGGAGGAATCATGTGTGTTTAAGAAGGTCAGTGGGAGTGCAATTGTCTCCTCGTACTGTACGTAGATGACATCCTCCTGATTGGAAATGATATTTTCATGTTGACCTCAGTCAAAATATGGTTGTCTAAGGAGTTCTCTATGAAAGATCTAGGAGAGGCATCCTTTATACTAGGTATTAAGGTCTATAGAGATAGACCAAATAGAATGCTGGGACTTTTACAGAAGATGTACATAGAGGAGGTGCTAAAAGGATTTAGCATGGAAAACTCCAAAAGAGGTTTAGTACCTTTTAGACATGGCATTCATCTCTCCAAGAAGATGTGCCCTAGCACACCTGAGGAGATTGAACGCATGAGCAAGATCCCTTATGCTTTGGCAATAGGGAGCCTCATGTATGCCATGCTGTGTACACGACCTGATATAGCCCATGCTGTGAGTGTCACAAGCAGATATCAGTCGAATCCAGACAAAGAGCACTGGACTTTTGTGAAATGTATCCTTGAGTACTTGAGAAGAACTAAGGATATGTTTCTAGTATTTGAGAATGGAGAACTCCAGGTTCAGGGATTTATAGACTCAGACTTTATGTCTGATATAGATGATCGAAAGTCGACATCTGGAAGTTTGTTCATTTGCAATGGTGGTGCAGTTAGCTGGAAGAGTTTCAATCAGACGGTAATTGCTGATTCCACCATGAAGGCAATGTATATTACTGCATCGAAAGCTGTGAAGGAGGCATTCTGGTACAAGAAGTTCGCCGCAGAACTTGGAGTGATGTCGTCGGATGCCATCCCTCTTTACTGTGATAATAATGGTACCATAGCTCTAGCTAAGAAGCCAAGTCTCACTAGAAGTCCAAGCATATCGAGCGGCGATTCCATCTGATCCGTGATTATCTTGAAAAAGGTTATGTCGAGGTTAAGAGAGTCGACTCCACAGATAATATGGCAGACCCACTGACAAAATCATTAGGCCAGCAGAAGATCGAAGCCCATCTTAAGAAGATGGGACTTAGATATGTAGCCAATTGGTATTAGGTTAAGTGGGAGTTTGTTAGATATGTACCTTAGATGTCAGATTGGCTAACACATTCCTGTACAAATGTAAAGGTAAATTTATAATTTTGACTATAAATGAATAAAAGGGTTATTCTACTATCACATTGTGACATTGTTATAGTTTGACGATACCATAACTCGGTCTCCTAGCCATTCGAAACCTTGAGGTGTATGTTGGATATAGCATATTCATTGTAGGAACTAGATTGGACCAAGATGGGATCTATCAACCTCGGTAGATAAGAAGAGTAGTCCTATGATGATCGAAAGATTGAATCCTTAAGCCCATGGCCATGGCAGAGTGAAATAATGAAAAGGAGTTTTCCATTAAGGTTTCACATCAGACTTGGATCGATCGATTGATTCATATGACTGATGTTGGGTTTGACGAGTTCACCTTAACCCTAATTCAGTCGGAACTCATGATAGAAGAACTCAATCACACAGGTAGCTGCACCGAGAGGTTCGTCTTCATTTTTTATGGGTTGCCACCATATACTGCTAGGTGTCATTGATGGATTTTGGGAGCAATTAGAATGATCTTGATGATCGATCATTCTAATTGTCTGAATCAGAAGAGTTCTAGTCCATCGAAAGGAGTTTTGATGATATTGATGATGAGATCATGACATGTCTTATTACCATACGGAAATGAACCTAACTGGGTCATACAAACAAGAGTTAGGGTCTGGATGTCATCAATTGAGCTAGCCCAGTTCGATTGATTTGGATTAGATCCAATTAGGTTCAAGAAAATCGTGCTAGCACACGATTGAGTCTAACTTTTTCCTCGTGTAATCTTTTCTATCTTGACTGAGCCAAATGTGATCTGACTCATGCAGAGAACCTTTAGAAGATTTCTCTCAGTCTGACTAGAGCTAGTCTAGCTCAGAAAGAACTTATCTTAATTCATGAGATGAATTTAAAACAACACCTGCTAATTCCTGTCACCTGCCATTTTCATTTTAGGACATTGGTCAAACATTGACCCATGGACCTTGGACTGAAGGCCACTTGGCAAGCGGTCATTGGAGAGTTTTTGTGGAGTGTCTACCTACTAATTTTACCCTCAAAGTGGGTGCCATAATCAGATATGACGTGGGCCTCAAGTGGATAAGGATAGAGTCCCATGAGATCAGGACTCTGATCCCTTAATGGACTGTAGGGCACCAATCTCATTATGCTTATCCAATGTTGGTGCCAACAATAGAAGGGATTATGGAGATTCTTATGTGATATGATCAGATGATATCACTCCACCAATCAAAATTTTTTCAGAATTAATTAGAATTTTTTGATTGGTCGAATGATGTGACACTACATGGCACAGTAGGGTTTATTTAAACCCTATCTGCGCCTAGGGTTGAGAGACTCTGCTCAATAACCAGTAAAAGCCTGAATCCTCTCCACTTCTCTATGCCCCCTCTACTCCTCTCCCTCCCCTCTTCATGTCCAAGAGGTTGGGCATCCATCTGGTGCTTGTCCAAGGCGTGGTGGCTTCCTGATTGGAAGGCTATAGAAATTTGTCGAGAAGCTGCTGCTCCAGCTTCAAAAGATCTTTTGAAGATCTTTCAAATCAGATCTAGATCTGATTTTTAGAGCAAAGATTCACGAGGAGAAGATGATCCAGATCCTGCTCAAGTAGATACCGGTAGAGGCCAGGTGACTGCATGGCTATTTTAGAACCTCGGGCATTGCTGCGATCATCTATAGGGTAATCTAGTTACCTTAGAGGTATTTCTCTATTCCTCATGACTTTAGATTTAATTTTAGATTTAATATCAGATAGTAAAAATTAGATCTAATAGATCTTAGATCTGAAATATCATAGAATAATTTTTAAAATATTCTGCCCCAGATCTCATTAGATCCGAAAGATCCTACAAGGAAAAAGCTAGTTTTTCCCTTTATCTGTCCATGAGCACTTTATGATAGTGATCAAGGATATTGAGGAGCTTGAGATGCTCAGGCTTGATATGCAAAAGAAATTACAAATGGATCTGATCCTTCAATCCCTTACCAGTTCATATAGTCAATTCATCGTGAATTTTCATATGAACAAATTTGACTGCACTATTTTTGAACTTGTCAACATGTTGATCACAACGGAGGTATATTGAAGAGTTCAAGAGATACTGTTCTCGCTGTGGAGCGAACTTCTTCTTTCAAGAGAAAGTCTGTTGGAAGGAAGAAGGTTAAATCCATAAAGAAGCAAAAGAGAGAGAGCAAGCCAAAGAAAGATGGTCCAAAGGTGGCTGAGGCAAAAGAAAAGTGTTTTCATTGTCATGCTGAAGGCCACTGGAGGAGGAACTATCCTAAATATCTGGAGAGCCTAAAGACCAAAAAGGGTGACAAACTATCCTAAATATCTGCTCGTAATTGAATTTAACCTTACGGTTTCTTCTACTTCTAGTTGGATATTAAACTTTGGCTTAAGTACTCATATATGCACCTTTATGCAGGGTTTGATAGAAAGTAGAATGTTGAGAGAAGGTGATATGATCTTTTGGGTTAGTAATAGAGCAAAGGTTGCTGCAGAGACTGTTGGCACTTACCCTCTCTAATATCATCTGGTGTTAGATTAGATTTAAAAGACTATTATTATGTTCCTATAGCTAGTCAAAATTTAATTTTCATGTTTGTGCTAGCATAAGAATGTTTTGAAATTAGTTTCAATAAAGATTTTTATTTTATTTATTTACAAAATAAATTGATTGCATGAGGTCTTTTAATTGACAGTCTTTATCACTTACATGTTGATGCGAATGTGAACCTAAATGAGTAAATAGCGAGTGTCGTAAGTTAAAAGAGATCTAGAGATGAGATTAATCAGAAGTACTTGTGACACTATAGACTAGGTCATATTGGAGAGGATAGGATAAACAGACTAGAAAAGGATAGGATCCTTAGCTCTCTTAATCTAGAGTTGTATCTAGCTTGTGAATCCTGTCTTCGAAAAAAAATGGCCAAGTTACCCTTTGTAGGACATGGAGAAAAGGCCATAGAGTTACTTGCCCTGGTACACACTGATGTGTGTGGACCATTTGATGTATAGATTAGGGATGGTTACAGCTACTTCATTACCTTTACTGATGACCTGTCTAGGCATGGATATGTATATCTCATGAAACACAAGTTTGAGGCCTTTGAAAAGTTCAAAGAATTCAGGCATGAAGTAGAAAAGTAGACAAGCAAACCCATTAAGGTTCTTTGATCTAATCGAGGAGGTGAATACCTTAGTCAAAAATTTTTGGGATATCTTAAAAATAATGGCATAGTCTCTCAGTGGACCCTGAAGGAACCAGATCTAGAGTTTCAGGGTTAGATCTTGAAACTTTTCAAGATTAGACAGCAGAAGACTAAAATAAATCAAAATTTATCTTATAAAATCAGAAAATTCCTAGATCTAAGATCATATTACATGATTATTACATGATATTAAATCAAAAATTAAAATATAAAGAGCAAGAATTACATGTTGATCATATCAACATGTTTCTATATTACATCTAATGTATGTAAAATATAATAGATCAGATCTATTACCTTGCAAGTTAGACATTCTAATTTTACTGATCCAGGTTTGAGGATGATGTTGCGAGCTACACGCACATTCGGCCTCTAGGAGTCATCCACACGAGCCCATGAATCACAACCAGAAGTCCTGGTCTAGAAAATTAGCACAGTATGCTAGTACTGTGCTGATCCTTCTTCGATGGTTTATCAGATGCCTCCTTCTTCTTGATTTAGACTCTTCCAAAGATAAAAAGTAGGAGAAGGAGTTTTAGATATGAGATACTCTCAGAAAACTCACAGATGGAGGAAGAGAAGAAGTGAACTCAGCAACCCTAGAAGAAGACCCTCTTCTTCTTCTCTTTGCTCTCCCCTAGACACCTAGATTTGTGTCTATTATATCTCCATGCTCCAACACTCTTTCTCCCTGATTTTTATACACCCCAAAAGTCTCTCAATGCTCTATAATTCACAAAAATCTCAAGAATAAATTCATCTTAAATAAAGAGATATGAAGAATCCTTGTCTAGGTCAAAATACCTAGTCAAAAAAAATTCAAACAGGGCAAGACAAGTGGTGCCCAACTCTTAGGTGCTCCTTCCTTCCTTTTCTACCATAGACCACCAGTAAAGGGCACACAATATATGTCATAAAAGTTATAAAAATCTCAAAAAAAATCTGGATAAAATCAGTGCCATAAGGAAAGAGTTTTGGTTTCCTAAAATTCTATCTCATAGAATTTGAAATCCAAACTAATTCCTACTTTGCCTTGGTCCACAACCACATTCCATGTAAGAGAGTGTTGCCCAGCTATGCAACCCAAGAGGGGGGGGGGTGAATTGAATTTTTTTTTTAATTTAAAAATTAACTTATAACTATGAGGATTATTTAACAATGAGTAGGATAAAAGTGGAGAGTGAAATTTATGCAAGGTGTAGAAGTTGGATGTAAGAATGCAAGAAGATAAAGAAATTTAAAAGAAAAATAAGTAAGCACAATACAAACAAAAAGATTTATAGTGGTTCGGTGTCAACCTTGCACCTACGTCCACTCCCCAAGCTCCTACTTGAGAATTCAAATCCACTAAACTGTATTCAATCTGAATATAACGTCGGAACCTCCGACTCTAGCTATTCTAAGCTAGAACACTTATTTTTTGGGTACAAGCCAATCCAATGCAATCCGATTCAAGGTTCAGATCAACCTTTCTATATTTTGGAATCCTTCCAAAATAAAAAATCAACTCAAAAATAGAGTATAACAGTTAATCACACAGAAATACAAATGTAGCTCCTTTAATGAGCGAATAAAGCTTTAAATATACTTTGCACAAAAAGAAGCAAGCTTTTCTGATTTCCCTCAAGGTGGTTGAAGACTTGAACGAGCTCTTGAGGGGTTGGTGAACTTGAAATAAAAGCTTCTTTAACTTCAAGAGGGCTCTTGCTTGGGGTTGAAAATGAATGCTTGAAGAATCTTTTCAAAAATCTTATTGATTTCCTCCTTTAATTGCCTTTTATAACTTCAAGTGATGGTGGAGAGTAATCTAGGCTGAAATAGAGCCGTTATAGCACATTAAATGGGCATTAAATGTAGTCAAAATGAGGTGAAAATTAGTCGTTGTGAAATTTTTCCATTATAAGGGCCGACTCATAGGGTCGACTCATACTCATGAGTCGACTCATGGGGTCGACTTCTGTGGCACAGAACAGAAAATGACCGTTCTGTAATTTTGACCTACACAGCAGCAGAGGTCGACTCATAAGGTCGACTCATGCTCAGGGGTCGACTCACAGAGTGTGCCAGCCAAAGAATTCAGCATGCCGTTCAGCCCCTTTTGCCATGAGTCGACTCATGGGATCGTCAAATATATAAACATAATTTTCTTTCAAAATACATATTCAAAAATATTAAAATTACCTCCAATAGATTACAAATCTTGTGTTCTTGCTTTTGAGGCTTCCGAATCAGAACTTGATAAAATTATGATTTTACCCCTGAAATACAATAAATCTTTTTTCAAGCCAAAATTATTAGTAACCCCCTCAAATGCTTTGTAATCATCAAAATCAATTCAAGGAGCAACAATCTCCTCCTTTTTGATGATGACAAAATACTTGAGCAAAAGCGTATATAAAGCATTGAATATGAATTTCAAATTTATGAAGATGCATCACTTCAGTATCATAGTCAAGTATTTGAACGAAATGCATCATAAGTAGTTTGAAGATCAATTTGAAATTTGCTTATAAGTTCATTTGCTTTGAAAATTAGATAAAAAATGAGCTGACGATTTTGGTTTTTTGACACATTTGCTTAATAATTTTATTTATTACTAATTTTTTTATTGCTTATTACTCATTTCTTTATTGCTCAAATTCGATTTTGATTCTCTTCTCCTCCTTTTTGACAGCATCAATTAAGATTCTCTACTCCTCCTTTTAAAGGATCTTGAAAGGATAATTTTTTTTTACTCTCCCTTTTTGATAGCATCAATTAAGATATTAAGGAATTTTTAGGATAGAGAAAAGAAAAGAAGATGACAAAAAGGACATATTTTTTTTACTCCTCTTTTTTGATACCATATTTTACTTCTTTAGCCCCCTTCTTTGATTGCTTATTTCTCTACTCCCCCTCAATATAGCAAACATAAAGGATATATCAATTTGCTCATCTAGAAGATATTGTAATTCATAGTATTTCTCAGCACTAATATGAGTTATTTTTCATATCTCATAATTAAAATAATTCAATTTGATCACATTCATAGACATTCATTGAAAGTCAAAGCACACACACACACACATATATATATATATATATATATATATATATATATATATATTAAAAAATGATTGAATACAAAAGGTGTCCCAATACACATGAGTCAACTCAAAATACAAAAATCATGGATAGAAACTATCCAAGAGTTAATTAGCCAACAAATACAAGGCCCATAAGATAGATCCTAGATATAGGAGACAAACTAATCTAGATCTAATAGATGTCATGGCTAGAGGGATTAGAATCTGAAAAATCAGAGATAGGGTGAGGAAATGTAGGATCAAGTCCACGAGCACGACCTGGACCACGTCTGCCTCGACCATGGGTAGAGGTACCAGCACGAGTAGAGAGGTGAGAGGATCCTAGAGCCTGAGAAGCTACGGACTGTGCAATAAGAAAAAGTCTGATGGTGTCCAAAAGATCTAAGGCTCTCGATACAAACTGCATCAGGGTACTGAACTGAGTAGAAGCATTCTCACTGGAGCCCCTAATCTCTCTCCTCAAAAAGTCAAAGCCATTCTCTAAAACTCCTCAAAATCTAGCCACCTCTGCAGATAGACCTGAGACCTCTGTGATATCCTCATGCGGCTGGGGATGGGCTAAAGCTAATACTTGCCCCTGCAAGTCTAATACTCTGTCTGTCAATCTCAAAATACACCCTCAAGCTGCTCAATGCATACTGACTAATCAGTAAGCATCTGGAAAATAGTAGAAATATGAGGGATCAGAGTCTGGTCTAAGCACCCTAGGATGTCGATCTCTGAGCAAAGATTGAAGTGACAAACTGCTGAGATAGATTAGAGGCAACACGTTGGGACATCATCTCAATCTAATCATCTGCTAGTCTGAACTCTGAAGGATGTGTTCTGCTCTCTAGCTGTGGAACTGAAGCATGCCTCCTCACAGACTCTGAAGGACCAGCCTCGTGATTAGATATGAACTGAAATCTGGGGATGCTCTATGATCACAAAGAGGTGAAGATGGTCCCTCCTTCTCTGCTTTATCCTCCGTTCTCTCCTCAACACCCCTTGTCCAACCGTCATCAGTTTTAGAGAAACCCATATGATGCAGTGTATGGTGGTTGATGGTGTCGGAATGAAATAGTCTAGCAACTGTCTCCCCCTCAAAACTGATTCCGAACCTTCTAAAAACTAAGGTGAGTGCCATACCAAAAGGCAAGTGAGCCTTGGACCTGTTCAGGGTTTCTCTCATGGCCTCAAACATCAATGCTGGAAGGTTCAGTGGGGTTTGGGTGATCACATGGTACATAATGCAAATGTTCCTACCAGATAGAAGGTCATGTCTACCACTCCTAAGGACAAACAGTTTGGTTACCAAGTGATGTAACAGCCTCATCTCAATAGAAAGAATTTTTACTTCCAATTTATTTAAACTTCCAGTATAAGTTCTCCCTAAGATAACATTAATTCTTTCTTCTTTAATAGGAAACTCCATATTGGTATAGCCTTCACAAGGCAAATGCAGTATCTATCCCAAATGTACTGGATCAAGAATAACATCAATACCTTTTACTGTAGATTTTACTGTTCCATTGTTATAGCTCAAATTTAAGTAAAATTCTCTGACTAGATCGACATAAGTATTTTTCTTTAAAGAGCAGTAAAATTTTCATCCTTGATACTTAATCTTTGATCCAATAGTGAATCCTTTTTTTTCAAAAAACTTGAAATCAATATTTTTTTTGGATTTCACTTTTCGGTTAGAGAGAGGTTCCTTGATTGAGCTGATTGGGGAATGAGTGGAAGCTGAAGCAGGATCTGGAGTAGAGATTTGAGCAGGAGAGGGCTCGGCTGCTAATCTCTTTCTGCGCACACTCTCTTCCAACCCACGAATAGATTTTCTCCTCTGTGGAAGCTTCATTTTAGGAGCCATTTGCATAAGAAGGACTTGCATAGAGCTTTGGAGACTAAATGTGAGGGAGAGAGGAAAAGATTCTAGTGGAAAGACAAAGATTTTGGAGAGGTGATGTGCTGATTTGGAGAAGATGGGTAGAGTCTAGGGCAAGCTCGAACTGCCCCAAATGAAGGAGGAGGAGAGGAACTTGATTCCTAAATGGGCGATTTGAAGAGTGAAAATCGATGAGAGGAGATATTTGAGAGAAATCTTTGGTTTGAGGGAGAAGAGATGGAGAGCTTTTGGTTCGGTGGGAGGAAGAAGACGAAGGGCTGAGTCGGCTCAAAAAAAAATTCCCAATAAGAAGAGAGCACCCGAAGGGTTTTGACAAAATTACAAGATTATCCTAGGGTCGACTCATGGCACAGAAAAATTCAAAAGAATGATGGGACAATTTAAAAAAAATTTGAAACTCTGAGAGAAGGATGTTTACCCAAATATTGATCATGTGAATGATAGTTTTGAACTTTTGAGCTCTTAAGAAAAATGAGAATTGAGCTCAATAGATTTGGTTCAATGAATTTTTGGTATTAAAAATTTAGAATCAGAGAGATACTTAAGCTGATGGATCAGGGATTCCTAGTTCTCTCCTAATTTCATAAAATCTATCTTCACTTAAGGCCTTGGTAATGATGTCAGCCAATTATTTTTCAGTACAAACATAATCAAAAATTATATCTTTATTTTGGATATGTTCTATTATGAAATGATGCCTAATTTCAATATATTTTGATCTAGAATGCTGAATTGGATTTGTAGTTAGATTTATAGCACTGGTGTTATCACATCTTATGGGAGTTTCATTGAGTTTGATGCCAAAGTCTTCAAGTTGTTGCTTAATCCACAAAATTTGAGTACAACAACTTCCGACTGCAATGTATTCGACCTCGGCCATAGATAGTGCTACCGAGTTTTGCTTCTTGCTAGACCAAGAGATTAAGTTAACTTCAAGAAATTGGCAAGTTCTACTAGTACTTTTTTTATCTAATCTATATCCAGCAAAATCGACATCTGAATATCCTATCAAGTCAATTGATGAGTCCTTAGAATACCATAGTCCTAGAGTTTGTGTACCATTTAAATATCTAAGGATTTTTTTAACTACATTCAAGTGAGATTCTTTCGAATTCTTTCAGATTTTTTAACTGGTCTACTAGCAGTTAAATATAATAGAGAACCAATCATGCCTCTATAAAATTTTAATTCTATATTTTTACCTTCTTCATCTTTGTCAAGCTTACATGATGGGCTCATGAGTGTACCAATTACTTTGGAGTTCTCCATTCTAAATCTTTGGAGTAGTTCTCTTGTGTACTTGCTTTGGGTGATGGAGATTCCTTTCTTTGTTTGTTTGATTTGGAGTCCGAGGAAGAATGTAAGTTCTTCCATCATGCTCATCTTGAACTCCCTCTGCATGAGCTTAGCAAAATCTTGACAGAGTTTTATTAGTAGACCCAAAAATAATGTCATCAATATATATTTGTATAACTAATATATCATTTTAATTTCTTTTAATGAAAAAGATTGTGTCTACATTTTCTCTTGAAAAACTATTATTAAGTAGAAATTTGCTTAGCCTTTCATACCAAGCCCTATGTGCTTGTTTCAAACCATATAATACTTTGTTTAATTTAAAAATATGATTAGAAAAAGCATGATTTTCAAAATCTGGAGGTTGTTCTACATAAACTTTTCAGTAATATATCCATTTAGAAAAGTACTTTTGATATCCATTTGAAATAACTTAAAATTCATAAAACAAGCATATGCAAGTAGAAGTCTAATTGCTTCTAATCTAGTAACAAGTACAAAGGTCTCATCAAAATTAATTTCTTCTTCTTGATTATAACTTTTTACAACTAATCTCGCTTTATTTCTTATCACATTTTCATGTTCATCCAATTTATTCCTATATACCCATTTTGTGCCAATTATTGAATAATTTTTAGGTCTTGAAACTAAAGTCCATACATTATTTCTTTCAAATTGATTAAGTTCTTCTTGCATTGCATTTATCCAATTATAATCTTTTTCAACTTCATCTATAGTTTTAGGTTCAAGATGAGAGACAAAAGCAAAATGATTGAATGCATCTCTAAGTGAAGAGCGAGTTCTTACACCATGTGTAGGATCATCAATGATTAGTTCTTTAGGGTGATTGTGATCATACCTCCATTCTTTGGGTAGATTATTTGTACCTAGAGGTTGTTCTTATTGTTCTTCACCTTTCTCATCCTATTTGTCTTTATGTTCTTCATCATCTTGAATGGTTGAGTCTTTCAGAGTGATCTCCTTCATCCCTTCTATAAGAAGATCTGTATCATCAATACCTTCATTCTTTCTTAAAAGAAGATCGTTAGTTTCATAAAAAATAACATGTATTGACTCCTGTACTATTAAAGTTCTTTTGTTGAAAACTCTAAAAGCTTTGCTAGAAGAGGAGTAACCAAAAAAAATTACTTCATCGGATTTAGCATCAAATTTTCTTAGTCTTTCTTTACTATTATTCAAAACAAAACATCGACAACCAAAAATATGAAAATATGCAATGTTTGGTTTTCTTTCTTTCCAAAGCTCATAAGAGATTTTTTTTAAAATTGATCTAATTAAAGCACGATTTAATATGTAACATACCGTGTTAATTGCTTCCACCCAAAAATATCTTGGAAGGTTGCTTTCACATAGTATGGTATGGGTCATTTCTTCAAGAGTTCTATTTTTTTTTCTACTACCCCATTTTGTTGGGATATCCTAGGTGCTGAAAAATTGTGGTCAATACCTTTTTCATTACAAAACTTTTCAAAATCTTGATTTTCAAATTCGGTTCTATGATCACTTCGAATATTTTGAATGGAAAAATTTTTTTCATTTGTGACTTTTCGATAAAATTTTAAGAAAACATAAAAAAGTTTCATCCTTATGTGCCAAAAAGAAGACCCATGTAAAATGAGAGAAATCATCAATAATTACAAAATCATATCATTTTCCACCTAGACTAGTAGTTCTAGTGGGTCCAAATAAATTCATGTGCAATAGTTCTAATGGCCTAGAAGTTGAAACAATATTTTTAGATTTGAATGAGACTCGTGTTTGTTTACCCATTTGGCATGCATCACAAATTTTATCTTTTTCAAAATTTAATTTGGGTAAGCCGATAACTAATTCCTTTTTAATAAGTTTTGAAAGTGAATGCATGCTAATATGTGCAAGCCTACGATACCAAAGCCAACTAATCTCACTAATCTTCGCAAAGGCTACTAAGCATTGCATGTTTATTTTGAAAAGATCATTCAAATCTACCATATAAACATTATCATGTCTATGCCCAACAAATTTAATGCCTTCATTAATAAGACTAGTTACTATGCAAACTGAAGATTCAAAAATGACTTTGTATCCTTTATCACAAAATTGACTGATGCTTAATAAATTATATTTTAAACCATCTACTAATAAAATATTTTCAATATACTTGGAGGGAGTGATACTAATGTTATCTATATCGATGATCTTTCCTTTGCCATTGTCTCCAAAGGTGACCATTCCTCCATTTTTAGCATCAAGTGTGATGAATTGGGATTCATCATCAGTCATGTGTCTTGAGCACCTGCTATCAAGATACCATCTTCGGTTTGCTCTTTGAGATGCAAGACACACCTATACACAAGAATCAAGTTTTGACTTTAGGTACCCAAGTTTTTTGGATCCTTTTAGGTTAGTCATAATGATTCCTTTTGGAATCCATATTTTTTTTACATTGAAATTTTCAGATTTATTAAAAAAACATGAATAGAATTTGTGCTTTACCACATTTAAAGTAAGTTATATTTGAAAACTTATTGTACGATGAGTTTATAAAGATGTTTTTCAGAAGCTTTTGTTTCTTTAAAGGGTTATATCCAAGACCGACTTTATCATAAATGGCCTTTTGATTGTCAAGTATCATGTGAAGTTTATTTGAACTTAAAGTGAACTTTTCAACCATTGATTTTAACTTGGCAATCTCATTTTTTAGTTCAGATTTTCTTGAGATAGGATTGATTTTTTATTTGAAATACTCTCATTTTCTTTTAGTAAAGATTGATTCTGTGATTTTAATTCTTTATTCTTTACCCCTAGTTTCTTTAGTTCATCAATTAGATCATAAAACGCTTCATGAAGTTCTTCAAAGATAAAGTCAATAAGAGTTTCAATATTTATCTCATTTTCATGTGCCATAAGGCACAAGTTGGCTTGTTCATTTGAGTCTTCTTCTTCGAAACTTGACTCATCACTTCTGCTCCATGTAGCCATCATGGCCTTCTTCTTGTACTTCTTGGGATCCTTCTTCAGTTGTGGGTATTCAGACTTAAAGTGTCTTAATTTTTTGTATTCATAACAAATAAGGGATTGCTCCTTATCTTTCTTTTTGCTATGTTTCCCTTTTGTAGGTGGCCTCTTCCTCATTCCTTGTCTTCTTTTCTTCAAGAACTTCTTAAACCTTCTAGTAATGAGGGCCATTTCTTCATCCTGCTCTTCTTTTTTTATATCATCGGAATCTTCATCAGGTTGAGCAGTGGATTTGAGGGCAATTATCCTCTTCTTTTTGACATCTTCTTCTTGGTGTTGTTTCATGCTTAGCTCGTGAGTCATCAGTGATCCTAGAAGCTCCTCTAAGGATAAGATATTCAGATCTTTGGCTTCTTGGATTGCGGTCATTTTGACCTCTCAAGTCTTTGGTAAAGACCTAAGAATCTTTCTTACGAGATCACTATTAGAATAAGACTTACCAAGACTTTTTAGATCATTAATAATATCAGTAAAATGAGTAAACATCTCAGTTATTAATTCATCATGCTCCATTTTAAAAAGTTCATATTTATGCACAAGCATGTTGAATTTTGATTTCTTCACTTGATTATTTTCTTCATGAGTTACTTCTAATCTATCTCATATTTTCTTAGCTGATATGCATGTTGAAATATGATTAAATTCATTAGTATCTAGAACACAATACAAAACATTCATGGCTTTAACATTTAGTTGAGCCATTTTCTTATCAACCTCATCCCATTCTTTTTCGGGTTTGGTTGATTGCACACCATCAATTATTTTAGTGGGTGTGTGTGGTTCATTTACTATGATACTCCACATATCATAGTCAAGTGCTTGAATAAAGATTTTCATACGAGCTTTCCAATAGGTATATTTGACATATTGAAAAGTGGAGGTCGGTTTATGGACTGCCCCTCGGCTAGTAAAGTGCCAACATGAGTTGTCATAGATCTTTAGCTCTTTGATAGTTAAATCAAAGTAGGGCTAGAGCACCAAGCTTTGATACTACTTGTTGCCCAGCTATGCAACCCAAGAGGGTGGGGGTGAATTGAGTTTTTTTTTTAAAAAATTTAAAAATTAACTTACAACTATGAGGATTATTTAACAATGAGCAGGATAAATGTGGAGAGTGAAATTTATGCAAGGTATAGAAGTTGGATGCAAGAATGCAAGAAAATAAAAAAATTTAAAAGGAGAGCAAGTAAGCACAACACAAATAAAAAGATTTATAGTGGTTCGATGTCAACCTTGCACCTACGTCCACTCTTCAAGCTCCTACTTGAAAATTCAAATCCACTAAACCGTATTCAACCTGAATCAATGTCAGAACCTCTAAGTCTAGCTATTTCAAGCTAGAATATTTATTTTTTGGGTACAAGCCAACCCAATACAATCCGATTCAAGGTTCGGATCAATCTTTTCATATTTTGGAATCCTTCCAAAATAAAAAATCAACTCAAAAATAGAGTATAACAGTTAATCACATGGAAATACAGATGTAGCTCCTTTAATGAGCGAATGAAACTTTAAATATACTTTACACAAAGAGAAGCAAGCTTTTCTGATTACTCTTAAAGTGGTTGAAGACTTGAATGAGCTCTTGAGGGGTTGGTGAACTTGAAATAAAAGCTTCTTTAACTTCAAGAGGGCTCTTGCTTGGAGTTGAAAATGAATGCTTGAAGAACTTTTTCAAAAATCTTGTTGATTTCCTCCTTTAAGTACCTTTTATAACTTCAAATAATGGTGAAGAGTAATCTGAACTGAAATAGAGCCCTAGAGCACATTAAATGGGCATTAAATGCAGTCAAAATGAGCTGAAAATTAGTCGTTACGAAATTTTTTCATCACAGGGGTCGACTCATAGGGTCGACTCATGCTCATGAGTCGACTCATAAGATCGACTTCTGTGGCACAGAATAGAAAATGACAGTTCTATAATTTTGGCTTACACAGTAGCAGAGGTCGACTCATGCTCAGGGGTCGACTCACAGAGTATACCAGCCAAAGAATTCAGCATACCGTTCAGTCCCTTTTGCTATGAGTCGACTCGAGTCGACTCAAATATATAAACATGATTTTTTTTCAAAATATATATTCAAAAATATTAAAATTACCTCCAATAGATTGTAAATCTTGTGTTCTTGCTCTTGAGGCTTCCGAATCAGAACTTGATAAAATTATAATTTTATCTCTAAAATATAATAAATCTTTTTTCAATCCAAAATCATTAGTAACCCTCTCAAATGCTTTGTAATCATCAAAATCAATTCAAGGAGCAACAGAGAGAAAGAGTGAAAAGCTTTGGGCATATGTGAAGGCCTAGGAGAAAAGATTTTATCACATAAAATAAGAGAGAGTGGGCATAAGGGACTAAGGTGGCGCAAGGTGAAATCCTAGACTTACTAGGGTTCAATCCATGACTTGTTCAAATTTGGTTTCTCAAACCAAATCAAACCAAAATTAAATCAACCCAATTAAAATAGGTCTTAATCCAACTAAGAATCTAATTTAATCAGATTTAAATCAGATTTAATTTTTTAATCAAATTAGAAATGAGGTTGACCCAAGTCCTAATTGAATTAGGACTAGTTTTTTCTTGCACTTGGCTTATCCAATAAACCAATTGGATTTGATCCAATCAAGCCCAAACTAAATTTAATTAAATTATATTCAATTAAAATTAATCTCAGCCCATTGGTTGAATCAAATTAAGCCAATTAGCAATCGAATTGCTAATCGATCCTCCTGCAACACTTGCACTAGGTTAAATATCAATCGTATTGATCATTTAACCCTAGAACGATTCTTAATCGTTGATCAACCATCCGATCGAATCATGAACTCTAATATGTGTGACCTCATAGGTTTGAACCTAAGTCGGTAGCATAGAAATAAATTTCTGTATCAATCGAAGTGACCATCTAGCAATGGTACCCGATAGTCGGATAGATCGAATGTGTAGAACAACATCCTTAAAATCCATGCGGATATAGTTTCTATATAATTCATCCCCTTGACCAAAATGCTCATAGGACACCTCAAAGTTCAACTATCAACTCTGATTAGATTGTCCACATTGTATTTCAAAATATCAAATCCATCTGATGGATTATCCTGACCAAGATTTTGCTAAATTAAAATACAGTGACTCATTCTTCTCCAACTCTTGGAGTGGTCAATCCCATCTTGATCACACTCCAACTTTGCAAGTACTTGACTATGCCCAGAAGCCTTCCATCACTGAATTAGAAATTCAGTTAGTCCAGTACCAACGCACAGTGAGTTGTTTGCAAGTCACTGAGGTAATCTCAGTTCTAAGGGACATTTATACCTATATCCCATTAGAGACATTTTCGACAGCAGAATGCTCTGGAGTTGGTCATGTTCAATGATGATATACCCTTATATCTCACCTGTATGCCATACCAATGTCTTCACACTCTTTGATTAAGAGGACAATCAACCCATATAGCCTACAGCGATCTATGCTCGATAGAAGCTGTCTTCCTTATTAACAGCCTATCATTTGGTCATGAACAGTTTTAAGGACTAAACGATCAATCCTCTCTTTATCGAACCTAAATAGTCCTAAAGACTTTATCACAACAACAGAGTTCATTAGAAGATGAAACTTTATGATGAAAATACCAAAAATATATTTTATTTATTAACAAATTAATTATAATATAAGATTGCTCAACCATCAACAGGTTGACGATTGACTTTTGGGACATATTTTCCAACAGACCCCTCTTAGAACACCTCAGCTCAATGGGATATCCAAAAGGAAGAACATGATCCTATTGGATATGGTCAGGTCCATGATGAGCTTTACTGATCTATCCTTATTTTTTTAGGGATATGCCTTGTTAACTTCCATTCACTTATTGAATAGAGTTCCTTTAAAGTCCGTTCCTACCACACCGTATGAGATATAGTTCGATAAGAAGTCGAGTTTGGGTTATCTTAAGACTTGGAGATATCCGGTCTATATCAAGAGACAAATGACAGAAAAGTTAGAGGATAGATCTATTATAACTCACTTTATAGGGTACCCAAAAGAATCTATAGGATACTACTTCTATTTCTATAAGACCACAATGTGATTGTGAGTTGAAATGCTGTGTTTCTGAAAAAATAGTTTATCCAGGATGGCGGCAGTGGGAGGTTAGTGAAACTCAAAGAGAATATCTCTAAAGAGTCTAGAGCTATAGATCCTCAGGAACCCGTAGTCTATGAGCTAATAGTTGATGTTCTTCTGCCACCTCGTAGATCTAGTAGGGTCTCTCAAGCTCCTGAAAGGTACATGGATATGCTTACGAAGGAAGTAAAGAAATATTCTTTAGGGGAGATAGGGGTCATGGTGATGATCCCAATATCTTTGATGAGGTGATGTCTGACATCGATTTTAAAAATTGGTTAGATGCTATGATGTCAGAAATTGACTCGATGCACTCAAACAAAGTCTGGACTTTAGTGGATCTATCCGAAGGTACTGTACCTATTGGATGTAAATGGATCTACAAAAAGAAGATAGGTGCCGATGGTAAGGTAGAAAGCTATAAAGCTAGGCTTGTGGCTTAAAGGTTATAGTCAGTGCGAGGGCATTGACTATCAAAAATTTTTTTCGCTCGTAGCCATACTGAAATCCATCCGCACTTTGCTTGCTGTTGCAGCTTACTATGATTATGAAATCTGATAGATAGATGTAAAAACTATCTTCCTGAATGGATATCTTGAGCAAGATATCTATATGGAACAGTCTATGAGTTTCACATCCGATGATGGTGATCACAGAGTCTGCAAGCTGCAAAGGTCCATATACGGATTAAAGCAGGCTTCTCGAAGTTGGACCACCATTTTGATGAGGCAATCAAATCATTTGATTTTATCAAAAATGAAGAGGAACCTTGTGTATACAAGAGAGTCAATGGGAGTGCAATCACTTTCCTCATACTATATGTGGATGATATTCTCCTCATTGAGAATGATATTCCCATGTTGACCATGGTCAAAAGATGGTTGTCCAAAAAATTCTTCATGAAAGACCTAGGGGAAGCATCCTATATTCTCGAAATAAAGGTCTATAGGAATACATCTAAATAGATGCTTGACCTGTGACAAAAGCTGTACATAAAGAAGGCACTGAAGAGGTTCGGCATGAAAAACTTCAAGAGAGGTCTTTTACCTCTTAGGCATGGTATTTGTCTCTCCAAGATGATGTGTCCGACCACATCTGAGGAGATTCAGCGCATGAGTAGGATTTCTTATGCTTCAATAATAGAAAGCCTCATATATGCCATGCTATGTACTCAACCCGATATTGTCCTTGCTGTGAGTGTCATAAGTAGGTATCAGTCGAATCCAGATAAGGAGCATTGAATAGCTGTGAAGAATATTCTTAAGTACTTAAGAAAGACTAAAAATCTGTTCTTGGTCTTTGAAGGTGATTTTGAGTTATAATTCAAGGGTGTATTCTTATTTGATTTACTAGAAGGGTTCTGAGAAATCGATCAATGGAGGCTGAGTGTGCTATAGATGTGTAGGATAAATTCTGATTTAAATGTTAGTTGTAGAACTAGATGTCATGCCATGATACAGTACTGCAAAGACAATGGCACTATAGCCCTTTCTAAAGAGCCAAGGTCTCACTAGAAGTCCAAACACATAGAGCACCAATGTACGCAACTACTTTATGTCAATGTACGAAGAGTAGACTCCACAGACAATATAGTAGACCCACTGACTAAGCAGTTGAACAATTAAAAATGAAAGTCCACCTTGAGAAGATGGGACTTAGATTTATGGCCAATTAGCTTTAGTCCAATTAGGAGATTGTTAGATGTATGTCCTAGAAGCAAATATGGCTGACACATTGTAATAAATCTTGGATATAATTTTATACTTAATATATTGATATGATCAATAAAAAGATAATTTTTTTTTTCATTTAAGTATGATGTGTCCTTCAATCATCCATGAAATTAGCTTCGATATATATTCTCAAAGTGTTAAGAATTAGAGATATGTATTTAATTCCTAAATACTTTCGATCATAGGATCATCATGAGGACGATGATGGATTCAGACAAACTGGTGCACAAATCACTTCTTTCAAAAAAGATGGGTCTCTAGTCTACTGTGTAGAGACACAGGGCAACAAGTGTGGGTGGTTGTTAGAGAACAGCTTATTGGGAATAGTATTCCAAAGTCAATCATCAGTCTGTTGACGATTGTGCTTATTTTTGTATATGTACATGAATTATGAATTAATAAAAATTATTTTGATATTTTTCATCACAAAATGTTTCATCTTCTAATGAACTCCTATGTTATGGTGAAGTCCTTAGGACTATTTAGACTCAACAAAGGAGGATTTATCATTTAGTCCTTAAATCTGTTCGCGACCAAATGATACGTTGTTACCAAGGACGACAACGTTTATCAAGTATAGGTCATTGTGTGTCATATAGGTTGGTTGTCCTCTTAACCAATGAGTGTGGATACACTGGTATGGCATACAGGTGAGATGTAAGGATAAATCTGCACTGAACGTGACCGACTCCGGAGCTATTTCTGCTGTCAAGATTTGCTCCGATGGAATATGGGTATAAATATCCTTCCGACCTGAAACCGCCACGATGACTTGCAAGCAACTCACTGCACTTAGGCACTGGACTACCTAAATTTCTAATTCAGTGACGGAAGGCTGCTGGGTGTAGTCAAGTACTTGACTTGTTGGTGCGTGTGTCAAGATGGGATTGATCACTCCAGTTTAGGAGCTGTGTACAGTCGTGTTTCAATTTAGTAAAACCTTGGCCAGGGTAGTCCTTGTGAGGAGTCACAGGACTGTTTGAGTTGAGCACGATTCGGATGATCTGATCAGGGTTGACAGTTTAACCCTGAGTCATCCTAAACACAGGGGTCAAAAGGATGAATTATACAGTAACCATATTCATGTAGGTTTTGAGTGTTACGATTGTGACTATTCGACCTATCCGGACGTCGGGTACCATTGCTAGATGGTCACTTCGATTAGTACAGGAATTGGTTCCTGTGCTACCGGCTTAGGTTCAAACCTGGAGGGTCACACACATTAGAGATTCCTATATGATCTGATGGTTGATGTAGAATCCTACATATTTGGGACTCCGTGATCGAGAATTAGGATTCTCTGATCATGAGTTCCACACATTATGGGTACTGGGGTCAAGAGTCCCACTGGTTGGGACTTTTCGATCAAGATTACATATCGATGAATTCTGATGTCCGATTGCCCATCAGATTTGGACTCAGTATTTATGAGAGGTTTAATTAGTAATTTGATCGCTAATTAACTCAATTTGAATGAGTAATTATTTTTGGATCAAGTTCAATTGAATTGGATTCAGTTGGGTTTGACCCGATTAGGTTAAGAGTTGACCTAATCGTCGAGATGGTTTGGTCCCTGATTTGATCAGAGATTGGACTTAGTCAATTCTTGATTTGATTAGAATTTTATTGAGCCTAATTAAATCTAATTTAGTTGGGTTTAAATTAGTCTAATTGGATCTAAATTATTTGGTTCAATTAGGTTGGTTTAAATAATTAAACCACCTTGACCCAATCTCCATGCACCACCTCACTTCCATTGCACCCATTTGAATTCATGAGAAGGAACTTCTCATGAATTATTTCCTCACGTCAAGCCCTCTCCACGCCCCACTTTAATGTGCCAAATGAATGGATAAGGATGATTGGTTGGCCATTCAAATTCAAAATAAAGTTTGAATTTGAATGGGCAATCAATCTTTGCACCTTATCCCTTTTTTTACGTCCCATTTATTGCATGAGAAAAGGTTTCTCATGAAATTACTTCATACACAATTTAAGCCATGCCTCACGTCTTTAGTGGATAAGGGATGAGTTGGTTTCCATTTGAATTCAAAATTTGATTTGAATTCAAATGTGCAATTACTCATCTTTATCCTTTCTTTTGGATAAGACTTTTGACGTTATTATAAAAAGAGGAGAAGAGTGGGGCATGCAAAAAGAAGATTTTTGGAGAAAAATTTTGGAGCGTGAGAAGTCTTGTGCGTGAGAAGGAAGTCCATATCCTTCAAGAGAAAAAGAAAGAAAAGAAAGAAAAATGGGTGCAAGGTTTCCGGTGAGTTCCCTAGAGTTTTAGCCTGGGGTTCGGAAAGTGAGAAAGTGAGCTATGAGTGTCATGAGCTCATAAAATCTTAGAAAAATCTTCAACATCCTCTCAAGCACATCTATTGACGATCTGGAGCATTCGAAGAATCGACAGACATCGATGGAAGGAGTTCGATCAGCATCAGCCGTCAAAAGGACTCTACAACGAGCTAGCACTCGTGAGGAGTCGATTAGACTGGGAGCTTCATGTGGATGATCTGCAGAGGCCAGACACGCTGTGTGACTGCATTGCGATGATCAGACTCTCCCGACGGTGATCATATTGTGGCGATCTACTACCCGCACAAAGGTATTGTATTCTGAACACATTACAATAAAGTGTTTATTATTCAAATTCAAATTTCAAATTTAAATGCATGCATGCTATATATCATATTTAGATCCTAATGTAGGATAAATTTATGTTAATTAATTAGATTAATTAATATTTTTTCAATGTAAAATCATGATTTTGAAAAAGTTTTAAAATTATCATTTTACCCCTGCACTGAATATCCCCACAATTGGTATCAGAGCGGATTCTTAGATATGATATATATATTTGCATGCGTAGATTAAGTTGTAATCTAAAAGTTTAAATTTGAAATTTGAAATTCAAAATTTGAAATTTGAATTTTGAAAGTTGTTCGAAATTCAAAATTCAAAAATTTGAAATTCAAAATTTAAAATTTAAATTTTGAAATTTGAAATTCGAAATTCAAAATTCAAAAATTTGAAATTCAAAATTTGAAATTTAAAATTTGATTGAAATTTTAAATTTAAAATTCAAAATTTGAAATTCAAAATTTGAAATTCAAAATTTTGAAATTTGTTTGAAATTTGAAATTCAAAATTTAAAATTTGAAATTTAAAATTTGAAATTTAAATTTTGAAATTGGTATATTTAGATATACTTTATCCAAGTAGCAAGTAATAGAAATTGGGTTGGTTGCCATGGCCGTCTAGTCATAGGAGAAAAGTAGGGTTTAAACGCCCTCTCCTCCCATTCGATGGGGTCTCCTATGGTGGTAGGGGTGCCGCTGCAATTATATCCCATGCAGATGAAGCAGCGAAAGGAATTAATTGTAAAGGTTCAATTGTAAAATTTATCATGAATGTGTTAGATTAGATCTAAAGGAATATTCATGATTTATTTTGATTGAGTTATTTTCTGTTATGTAATTAGCAATAGGATTACTATTTATGAAATGTGCTGATCTATTTGTGAAATGAGTCAATATATTTAGTGAACAGAAAATAAAACCTTTCAAATTTAAAAATTATTTTCGAAATGCCAAACCCTGACCCATCAGTCCAAATACTTAATTAAAAGAATTAAGTGTTGTCTAGTAGGTCTGGAATTGTGAATTACATAATTGCATAAACTTGTGGATCAATAGGTTAGATGGATTAGGTCTATAATTAGGTTAGACCTAAGGTTAGCTTAAAGAAATGGACTAAATTAGAGTAATTGGTCAAATCTAATCAAAAGTTGAATTAGATTAGGTCAAGGATACTCTAGACTCAACTCCAATAGTTGTAGTTGAATGGGTCCATGTCTTTAACTAGACCAAGATGGACTTAATTCATGGCTGCGTGGTGGAACCCAATTTACTAAGTTGATCAAATTAAAACTAATGAACCGGTTGGTGTCTAAGGTAAGTTTGGCAGTTTGACCAGTGGTTTTTAAGCAGGAGCTACTCACAATGATTCGATCTCTGACGAGTTAATGGCATATCCCCACCACTGATCTCACTTACTTGGCCATCTTGGTGAATTAGATTTTGATTAGATCACTTGGTGATTAGGGCTCACCCATGTCATTAGGTAAATCAATTTGACTGATTTAGGTGCTCCTAATGCCAGCTTTAATTAAATCTTTTTTTTTTTTAATCTGACTTGGTGAAGTCAGTGGGAGGATTAAAATTGGCTGGATATTTTCTTCTCATCTATCTTTTAATAAAATTCTCAAAAAATTATTAGGTCCCTAAAAATGATTAAGTTATATTGATAACTAAGTCATAGCCTCCCATTAAGTGAGTGATAATGAGTCTATTAGTTTAATAATCATTGGAGGCCCAAAGGCCTGGTGCTTATTGACTAATGGAATTATCATTTATAATATGATAATTTGGTTTGAGTCTTTCTGACGGTGATTAGGTTGGCCGGCCAAAGTCGGGTCTGATCATTCATTGGTCCGATTCACCAAATCAAATCATGTTAATGGTTGGACCTAACCAGATCTTTTCAGTGGAGGCCAAAGCCTACTGATTAGGTTCTGAGGCAAAATCAATTACTAGAAGTTGTTTAGAGAAACAACTGGTTATGAACCTACCCATAGATGCACATGGGTTGACCAACCAAAGTTGGGCTCGTGTGTAGTCTGTGTGGATTCTAGTACCCACTAAAGAATTAAAGTAATTCTTTGAATTGGAGGTTGAGGCTACCAGTTCGTAAAAATACTAGAAAAAACTTTAGACTAAAGTTCAAGTCTTTAGTATTTATAATTTATGTACTAATAGAGGTCTGGTTTTCCTTTATGCAGCTATAGCCACTACCTTGTCCCTCCGGTCATTATTAGATAATGACAAGCTCATGGGACCTAATTTTGATAGCTGGTATCGAAAATTAAAAATCATCCTTAAGCATGAGCGGATCTTTTATGTAGTAACGGATCCGGCACCTGAGGAGCCAACCCCGAATGTTAGAGGGACGGTTTGAGACACTTATCAGAAGTGGCTCAAAGACCGCACCACCGTTCGGTGCATTATGCTGACGGCAATGAATGATGAGTTCAGCCGCAGGTTCGAGATTGCCCAGCCACAGAAGATGCTTCAAATGTTGAACGACTCCTTTGGCACTCCTGACGATGTTGAAAGGCACAAAACTAGTTGTGCCATTTTCAATGCTCGGATGAGGGATGGAGCCTTAGTCACTGATCATGTACTGTACATGATCGAAATGATTGAGCGCCTAAGTAAATTGGGCTTTTCCTTGCACGAGCAGCTCGGTAAAGATGCGATCCTTAATTCATTGCCCAAGTCCTTCCTCCCCTTCCTTACTCATTTTTGGATGACAAAGCCTGCAGTGAACTACCACGGCATGTTGGGGTTGCTGCAGAACTTTGAGAAAAATCACCAGCTCCATAAGGAGTCGGTGAATGTTGTGGGAGGGCCTTCTTCTTGTCGTTGACCCTTTAAGAATGGAAAGAAGAAGAACAAGAAGAAGAAGAATAAGAAGGTGCAGCTGCATGCTGGGACGTCTGCACAGGGTCAGACCAAGAAGTGCAAGCCCGACCAAAGCCAGGCGGAGTGCTTCTTTTGCAAGAAGCAGGGGCATTGGAAGAGGAACTATCCTCCATACATTGCCTCCCTGGATCCGAACAGGCCGAAGAAAAAGCAAGGTACTTATATGATAACACCTTGCAACTTTTCCATTTGTGATACTATTGCCTGGGTATTGGATATCGGAAGCCCTTATCATATTTGCAATTTGATGCAGGGTCTGCAGGTTAGTTGGAGATTTGATGAAGGCGAGAGATTCCTGAATGTTGGAGATAGAAGCAAAGTTTTAGTTCTAGCATTAGAAATCATGAACCTTGAAATCAATTCTCGAAATATAATTCTAAGTGAATGTCACTATTGTTCAAGCTTTTTATTAAATATTATTTCTGTAGGCCTTTTGGCTATGAACGGTTATCAATTTTTAATAAAAGGAAACGTTTGCAATATCATTTTGAATGGTATTACAATGTTTGTTGGACAACTTAATAATGAAATTTACTTTCTATCACAACCTGTTAATGTGGTTCAAACCTTTGATAAACGCCCTAGAATAGATTATGTGTCAGAAGTCTACCTTTGGCACTGTAGGCTAGGTCATATCAATAAAAACAGGATAAACAGGTTGGCTCAAGAAAGAATTCTTGAAGTAGGTGATTGTGAATCACTTCCAACCTATGAGTCCTATCTTCTTGGTAAAATGACCAAGTCACCTTTTACTGGAAAAGGTGAGCGAGCCAGTGAACTCTTGGCTCTGGTACATTCTGATATATGTGGACCCATGAGCTCAAGTACAAAAGGTGGATATTTCTACTTCATAACCTTCACAGATGAACTATCGAGGTATGGGTATGTCTATTTAATGAAGCATAAGTCGAAGTCGTTTGAAATGTTCAAACTATTCCGAAATAAGGTAGAAAAACAAATTGGAAAGTATATTAAAATTCTTCGATCTGGTCGAGGAGGTGAATACCTTTTCAATGATTTTCTGACATATCTTGGAGAGAATAAGATTCTCTCTTAGTGGACTCCTCCTGGAACACCACAACATAATGGTGTATCTGAAAGGATGAATCGGACCTTGTTGGATATGGTTCGATCCATGATAGGGTTTGTGGTCTGCCGAACTCCCTCTGGGGATATGCGCTCGAATCGGCTTGTTACCTTCTAAATAGAGTTTCGAGTAAGTCTGTAACCAAAATGCCATATGAGATATGGATAGGACGTAAGCCAGTACTCTCACACCTTAGGGTTTGGGGGTGTCCAGCTTATGTTAAACGTTTAATTACGGACAAGCTAGGACCTAGGTCTGACAAGTGTAATTTTATAGGGTACCCAAAAAAGACCAAAGAGTATTACTTCTACCTAGCTGATGAGCAAAAAGTGTTTGTCAGCCTTAAGGCAGTCTTTTTGGAAATGGAGTTCCTTGGTGAAGGGACTGTTGCCTCTAAGGTCGAACTTGACGAAGTTCGACAGGTGGAAAAACCGACACAAGTTGCTGAACCTGAATTGGATTTGATTAGATCAGATCCGGAGCTTATTATTCAAGCACTCTTAAGGCGATCTGGTAAAGTACCACGTCAACCGGATAGATACTATAGTTTCTTGGTCCGGGACGGCGATCCTATCAAACTTGATGAAAATGATGAGGATCCGATCACCTACATGGATGCAATGCAGAGACCCGACTCTGAGAAATGACTGGAGGCCATGAAATCCGAAATGGAGTCCATGAAGGTCAACGATGTGTGGACATTGGTTGACTCACCCAAAGGAGTAAAACCCATAGGGTGTAAGTGGGTCTTCAAGAGGAAGAGAGGCACAGACGGAAAGGTGGAAACCTATAAAGCCCATCTGGTTGCCAATGGATATCGTCAATGTTATGGTATTGACTATGACGAGATGTTTTCTCCTGTGGCAATGCTCAAATCCATTCGGATTATGCTTGCAATAGCTACCCATCTGGACTATGAAATCTAGCAGATGGATGTGAAGACAGCTTTCCTAAATGGAGAACTAGATGAAGAGGTGTATATGATACAACCTGAAGGATTCACATCCACAGATGAGTCTAAGGTGTGCAGGCTATAGAGGTCTATTTATGGACTTAAGCAGGCATCACGGAGTTGGAACATACGTTTTGATAAGATGATCAAGACGTATGGCTTCGTTAAGAACGGAGAAGAGCCATGTATTTATAAGTGGGCTAATGGTCCAGTAGTAATATTTCTTATATTGTATGTGGATGACATTCTCTTAATCGGGAATGATGTTTATGCATTACAGGGAATAAAGATTTGGCTGTCGTCACAGTTCTCCATGAAGGATTTGGGAGAAGCTTCCTACATCCTAGGGATAAGGATCTATAGGGATAGATCTAAAAGGTTGCTTGGTTTATCCCAGTCTACGTACATAGATACTATGCTGAAGAGGTTCAGCATGGAGAATTCCAAGAAAGGCTATCTACCGATAGGCCATGGAATTTCTCTCTCGAAGAGGGATTGTCCGACAACACCTCAAGAGAGAGAGCGTATGGGTAGGATTCCATATGCTTTGGCAGTGGGATCTATCTTGTATGCCATGACATGTACACGACCAGATGTGGCATACTCACTAGGGATAGTGAGTAGATACCAATCTGATCCAGTGGAGAATTATTGGAAGGTTGTTAAAACCATCCTAAAGTATTTAAGAAATACTAAGGACCAGTGGCTTGTTTATGGTGAATCAGACTTGAGACTTATAGGGTTTACAGACTCTAGTTTTCAGTTTGATCACGATGACAGTAAAAGTGTGTCAGAATTTATTTTTACTCTTAATGGTGGGGCTATCTGCTGGAAAAGTTTCAAGCAGCACACAGTGGCTGATTCAGTTTGCGAGGCGGAGTATGTCGCTGCATCAGATGCTGCCAAAGAAGCGGTGTGGCTGAGGAAATTCATCACCGAGCTCGGAGTAGCACCCTCCCTTGTTGGTCCAGTTCTGCTCTACTGTGACTGCTCTGGAGCCATTGCTCAAGCGAAGGAACCAAAGGCACACCAGCGGGCGAAGCACATTCTGCGCCGCTACCATCTCATCTAAAAAATTGTGGATCGAGGTGACGTCGATCTTTAGAAGATCGATGGGAAGGAGAACCTAGCCGACCCATTCAGTAAAGCCATTACGGTGAAGGAGTTCGACAACTACAAGTCGAAGATGGGTATTAGATACTGCACCAATTAGCTTTAGGCCAAGTGGGAGATTGTTGGGAATAGTATCCCAAAGCTAATCATCAGCCTGTTGACGGTTGTGCTTATTTTTGTATAATGAATTATGAATTAATAAAAATTATTTTGACATTTTTCATCAAAAAATATTTCATCTTCTAATGAACTCGTATGTTGTGGTGAAGTCCTTAGGACTATTTAGACTCAACAAAGGAGGATTTGTCGTTTAGTCCTTAAATCTGTTCACGAGCAAATGATACGTTGTTACCAAGGATGACAACATTTATCAAGCATAGGTCATTGTGTGTCATATAGGTTGGTTATCCTCTTAACCAATGAGTGTGGATATACTGGTATGGCATACAGGTGAGATGTAAGGGTACATTTGCACTGAACGTGACCGACTCCAGAGCTATTTCTGCTGTCAAGATTTGCTCCGATGGAATATGGGTATAAATATCCCTCCGACCTGAGACCGTCATGGTGACTTGCAAGCAACTCACTGTACTTAGGCACTGGACTACCTGAATTTCTAATTCAGTGACGGAAGGCTGCTGGGTGTAGTCAAGTACTTGACTTGTCGGTGCGTGTGTCAAGATGGGATTGACCACTCCAGTTTAGGAGCTATGTACAGTCATGTTTCAATTTAGTAAAATTTTGGCCAGGGTAGTCCTTGTGAGGAGTCACAGGACTGTTTGAGTTGAGCACGATTCGGATGATCTGATCAGGGTTGACAGTTTAACCCTGAGTCGTCCTAAACATAGGGGTCAAAAGGATGAATTATACAGTAACCATATTCATGTAGGTTCTGAGTGTTGCGATTGCAACTATTCGACCTATCCGAACGTCGGGTACCATTGCTAGATGATCACTTCGATTAGTACAGGAATTGGTTCCTGTGCTACCGGCTTAGGTTCGAACCTGCGGGGTCACACACATTAGAGATTCCTATCTGATCTGATGGCTGATGTAGAATCCTACATGTTTGGGACTCAGTGATCGAGAATCAGGATTCTCTGATCATGAGTTCCACACATTATGGGTATTGGGGTCAAGAGTCCCATTGGTTGGGACTTTTCGATCAGGGTTACATATCGATGAATTCTGATGTCCGATTGCCCATCGAATTTGGATTCAATATTTATGAGAGGTTTAATTAGTGATTTGATCACTAATTAACTTAATTTGATTGAGTAATTATTTTTGGATCAAGTCCAATTGAATTGGATTCAGTTGGGTTAGACCCAATTAGGTTAAGAGTTGACCTAATCGTCGAGATGGTTTGGTCCCTGATTTGATCAGAGGTTGGGCTTAGTCAATTCCTGATTTGATTAAGATTTTATTGAGCCTAATTAAGCCTAATTTAGTTGGATTTAAATTAGTCTAATTGGACTTAAATTATTTGGTTCAATTAGGTGGGTTTAAATAATTAAACCACCTTGACCCAATCTCCATGCGCCACCTCACTTCCATTGCACCCATTTGAATTCATGAGAAGGAACTTCTCATGAATTATTTTCTCATGCCAAGCCCTCTCCATGCCCCACTTTAATGTGCCAAATGAATGGATAAGGATGATTGGTTGGCCATTCAAATTCAAAATAAAGTTTGAATTTGAATGGGCAATCAATCTTTGCACCTTATCCCTTTTTTTACGCCCCATTTATTACATGAGAAAAGATTTCTCATGAAATCACTCCATGCACAATTTAAGCCATGCCTCACGCCTTTAGTGGATAAGGGATGAGTTGGTTTCCATTTGAATTCAAAATTTGATTTGAATTCAAATGTGCATTACTCATCTTTATCCTTTCTTTTGGATAAGACTTTTGACGTTGTTATAAAAGGAGGAAAAGAGTGGGGCGTGCAACAAGAAAACTTTTGAAGAAAAATTTAGGGGCGTGAGAAGTCTTGTGCGTGAGAAGGAAGTCCATATCCTTCCAAGAGAGAAAGAAAGAAAAAGAAAAGTGGGTGCAAGGTTTTCGGTGAGTTCCCTAGAGTTTTAGCCTGGGGTTCGGGAAGTGAGAAAGTGAGTTACGAGTGTCGTGAGCCCACAAAATCTAAGGGAGATCTTCAACATTCTCTCAAGCACGTCTGTTGATGATCCAAAGTATCCGAAGAATCGACAGACATCGATCGAAGGAGTTCGATCAGCATCGGCCGTCAAAAGGGCTCTACAACGAGCTAGCACTCGTGAGGAATCGATCAGATCGGGAGCTTCGTGTGGACGATCCGCAGAGGTCAGACATGCTGTGTGGCTGCATCGTGATGATCAAACTCTCCCGATGGTGATCATATTGCGGCGATCTACTACCCGCACAAAGGTATTATTTTTTGAACACATTACAATAAAGTGTTTATTGTTCAAATTCGGATTTCAAATTTAAACGCATGCATGCTATATATCATATTTAGATCCTAGTGTAGGGTAAATTTATGTTAATTAATTAGATTAATTAATATTTTTCCACTGTAAAATCATGATTTTGAAAAAGTTTTAAAATTACCATTTTACCCCTGCACTGAATATCCCGACACAACTAGTATTGAGCATGACCATATGAGAGATCACTTGGATTTCTATTCAATCATCAGTGATTGTCTCGATGCTGTAATTGTGTGACTGATCCTTTGACTTGAGATGGTACTGCTACTCTCAATGAGGCTGTTGGAGTTTGATTGACACATAAATATGGATCTCAATGAGCCCTTGTAGGGGATGTTGGCAATAGTTGGTCTACTGTAGGAGTGGGGTGCGCATCAAGATAGAATCTATCGACCTTGATAGAGAGGAGTAGTCCTATAAAATTTGAGAGGCTAAGTCCAAGAGTTTGTAGCCACAACAGTGTGATTAATGAAAAAAATTTTCACAGAAGTCACAACTGGACTTGAACTAATCAATCTATCATATGACTGATGTTGAGGTTTGATGATTTATCTATGACCTGCCATCAAGTTAGGACTCATAATAGAGGGACTAAATTACACGTTAACTATACCTAGAGGTTCATTTAAGTTCTACTAGGTTGCCACTATATACTGCTAGGTGTCACTGGTGGATTGTGAGAGCTCACTAGGATTGTTTTAGATCGACAATCCTTGCTGAGTTAAAGTCGAATTGTTTTAACCCATTGAAAAGAGTTTCAATGATATAATGATAGAGATCATTGTATATCTGACTACCAGATAGAATTGAACCTATGGGATGACACAACAAAGGGATTAGGCCTAGAATATGTAATTGAGCTTATGAAGTGTCAATTGGGTTTAGAGAAACCCATTGGGTTCATGGTAACCGTACTAGCATATGGTTGGACCTAATTTCTCTTTCTGTTGGGATTACTTATTTGATAAGTTAATTCTAATTTAATTACCTACTAATAATCTATATGAATAAGATTTATGAGACTTCAATTATTAAGTAT
The DNA here is from genome assembly GCF_000442705.2 of Elaeis guineensis. Classification (NCBI taxonomy): domain Eukaryota; kingdom Viridiplantae; phylum Streptophyta; class Magnoliopsida; order Arecales; family Arecaceae; genus Elaeis; species Elaeis guineensis. The sequence goes on along the minus strand of NC_026002.2, from coordinate 60,575,941 downwards.
CTAAGGTTATGGATCACATAAATTAAGGATGCAAATCCCATATGAATCTCCTTGATAGTTATTATGGGGTGGCACTTTAATTTAATCAATTTGGGCGTGTCTATTAATTAGAAGGCCTTTGATTTTCATATGAAGTGTCTCTTAGGTGCAAAAGAGGGTGTCTAACTATGGGTGCAAGGGCTCCAATAGTTGGCGCCTATTGGGCTTCCTAATGTAAGTTGGATAACTTAAGTTAATAGGAATCCTAATGCAAGTAGAACTTGTATTATATGATTGAATAGGATTCAATCCTTATGTCTATTTAAAAGAACCTTCCCTAAGGTTCCTAGAGCATCAAAACCAGCAGTCTCTCACACTCAAAGGCTCTCCCCACACCCTCTCTTCCTCTCCCTTTCTCTTCTCTTGGTGTTCTATACACCCTTTCCTTGGGATGCGCATCCCAAGGAGTTCCATACTCAAAGGAGTTTGGGTGCCTCTTCTTTGCTGGTTTCTAGTATCTGATAGCAGCACATAGTAAGAAAAAACTCTAGAGAAGAGGAGAAGAAGAAGATCAAGGAAAAAGATCAAGTTTGATCATTATCCAGGCTTCGTTCAGATTCAGCAGGTTGAATTTTGAAGAATCAAAATTCAGATTATAGAGGGCTATTCCAGATCAATCTCAAGTAGATACTTGTAGAAGTCAGATATTTATGCAGCTAATAGAGAGCCTCGTCTCTTCCAGATCCTGTTTTGAAGAAAGAGATTACGAAATAGATATGTGATTTGATCACAATCTAAATTTTAGCATATATCAATTTCAGCATATGAAATAGATCTATATGATTTTATATTTTTATGCATACATAATTTAGATTAAAATTATTTTAATCTTATTCTCCATTATGGTGTTTAGAAAATAAAGTTTTGAAACATACATACATGCACCAAATCCCAAATTTCAACAATAAAAGGATAAAAGATGTATACAGCTACTATAAAAAATAGATGCAGTTGCTCTACACAAAATTAGAAATTTAAATTTCATGATTTTTTTAAATTTTTTATTTTTTAAATATTGATGATGAAAATATTTTTATCATAAATAATTAAGTATTTATGATATAAATTTTTTTCATCATAAATACTTAATTATTTATGATAAAAAATTTTCAGCGTAAATAATAAGCAACTTTTGATTTTTTAATTTTTAATTTTTGAAATATTACTGATGAAGTTATATTCATCATAAATAATTAGGTACTAATAATAGGTTTTTTTTCTCAAAATACTTGATTATTTACAATAAAAAATTTTCATCATAAATAATAATTAATTTTTTGATATTTTTAAATTTTTTATTTTTTTGAATATTGGTGATGAAAATATTTTCATCATAAATAATTTAATATTTATGATGGAAAATTTTTATCACAAATAATAAATAATTTTTAAATTTTTTAAATTTATTTTTTTCAAATATTGGTGATGATAATATTTGTGTTGCAAATAAACTTATTGATAATGAAAAAAATTTATCTATTGTAAATACTTAATTATTTATGATAAAAATATTTTTATTTCTAATATTTAAAAATTTAAAATTAAAATAAATGATATATTATTTATGATAAAAATATTCATCACAAATAATAAGTATTTAAGATTAAATTTTTTTTCCATCACTGATACATGACTATTTGTGATGATAAATTATTTTCATCATAAATAGTAAATTATTCATGATGAATATTTTTTTATCATAAATAAAATTATTAATGATAAAAATATTTTTATCATAAATAATTTTATTATAAAAAGACTGTTTTCTTATAGTGGGAATTGTTTTAATCCATGAAAAAGAGTTTTAATGATATTTTTGATGAAGATCATAGTATATCACACTATCAGATAGAATAAAATCTATGAGGTCACACACTTAAGAGGTTCTGACTAATTGGATAGTTGAATTATAATTTTTAATCACTAAAAAATTTGATTATTAATGTGATTAATGATTGGACTGATTTGTAAAAGTTACAAGAGAGGACTTACTAATAGTTAGTGAGTTAAAGGAGGACTTATTTATAATTATTACTATATTATTTGATTTATTTAAATAATTAGGATTGAGTTCTAGTCAAATTAAATTAAAATTTAATTTGATTGGACTTGATCTAAGTTTGAGTTAAATTGGGTTGGACTAAGTCAAAAGGTTTGATTTGGTTAGAGTCTTATGGAACTAGGACTTGTTTTGATTTGAGATTAGATCTCATATGGAAATCCAAACTGAATTCGACTTGGACCAATTGTTTGACTTGGTCCAAAGGAAGATCATGCCCCATATACTTTCATGCCCAAGAAGAAATATGTGAGTTTTTCTTGGCGGTGGGATTAGATCGCGCCAAAGGAAATAAGTAGCACCCCTTAGAAAGAATCCTTCTCTCTCAAGCCTCTTATCCTAAAGCCCTAATTTGAATTGGATTTGAATTAGGATGGGATGAGAGATAAGATGTGTGTCTCCTTATCTCATGATGCAAGGGTGATTAGCATGAAGGTTAATACACGAAACAAAAGGTAAAACAAAAGAGGGTGTGCGTGGCTTGATCTCGCACCTCCTTCTTTCTCTTATGTATGGAAGGTCTAAAGGTTGGATGCCTCCTTCTCTTCCTCATGTGCCATGTCCAAGAGTTGGATATCCCATAGCCTTCATCCTTTCATAAGCCCACATCCAAAAGTTGGATGCCCATCTCTTCTCCTATCTTCCTCTATTTTCTTTGATGTTCTCTTTGAAAGAATAATGTCCTAAAAGCCAATCGCATGTATGATGCGATGAGGTATTTTTCTGTATTTTATCTTTCAAACTCATGTATTTGATATTTATTATTAATAAAATTAGGTATTTTATTTTTTTATATGCTGCATCTTAATATTTGTTTAAGATTATAATGAACCCCATAAATTAGGGCAATAGTTTAGGACTATGATGAGATCATGCCAGTAAGACCTAAATCCTTGATAGCTTTAATCTAAAATACTTTCAATCATAGAATCATTAAGTAGAAGATCAATGATACCAATAAGACTGGCATATTGTATGTGATCGCTATCATAGGTGGTCAAAATTAAAATCTAACTCAAACTATATAGATAGAGTGAGTCGAGATCATTGTTGAAAATTATATCTCAAAGCCAATCATCAGTCTGTGTTGACGGTTGATGTTATATGGCTTTTTCATCATATTATGTACATCTTCTTTTTGAACTTTTGTACTGTGATAAAGTCTTTAGGACTATTTTAATCAATATAGGAGGACATATCATTTAGTCCTTAAACTTTTTCATGATCAAATAATATGCTATTACTAGAATGATAGCGATTATTAAGTGTAGATCGTTGTATGCCATATGGATTGGTTGTCCTCTTAATCAAGGAGTATAAAGATACTGGTATGGCATGTAAGTGAGATGTAGGAGCACATCTCACTGAACATGACCAACTACAGAGCACTCTGTTGTAAAGAATAGCTAGCGAAGGATATGGATGTAAGTATCCCTCCAATCAAAGATTATCATGGTGACTTGCAAGCAACTCACGGTACTTTAATTTTGGACTACCTAAATTTTTAATTCAATGATAAAAGATTTTTAGACACAGTCATATACTTGCAAAGTCGGTATGTGAGTCAAGATAGGATTGACCCCTTCAGATTATAGAAGAAAATATATCATAGTATTTCAACTCAGTAAAACCTCGATCGGGATAATCCATGTGATCGATTTAAAAGATTGAAATACCATGTGGATGACTCATTCTGGATTGACAGTTAAAATTTAGGTCATCTTGAGCATTCAGGGTTAAAGGGATGAATTATATGGTAACCATATGTCAATGGGTTCTTGAATATTGCTTTGCAATCATTCGGTCTATTCAGATGTCGGGTACTATTGCTAGATAGTTACTTTGATTGGTACAAAAAATTATTCTTGTGCTACCTACTTAGGTTTGAACCTGTGTGGTCATACTTAAAAAAAAATTTTGACAGATCATATAGCTAATTAATGATTAAGAATCGTTCAAGGGTATAATCATCAATTCGATTGATAATTTATCTTGTGTAAAAATTGTTGTGATCCAGGTGGTGTGCCCAAGGCCCAGGGGACCAAGGCTAAGGCCAAGGTCCATCATTCATGAGGGCTTCATGGAGGCTCTAGGGCTAGTTGGGCCCTAGGTTGAAAGGCTGTGGGCCTTTCGGGTTCTTGAGGTCTAGGTTATGTGGGCCTCAAGGGACCAACTCTTTATGGGCCAGGTCTGGGTCCAGAATAGGTGAGATTAGATCGAGTCATGGGTGTACATGGGCTTGAGTTAACATAATCTCCCATAGAGTTGGTCAAGGGAGTTTTGGGTTAGGGTCACTTGACCCTGTGTTTATATATACATGCACTGTATAGGTTTGATTAAGCCAAAGAATACGAAAACCCTTTCTCCCAAGTCTCTCTCTCTCTTCTCCCTCTCTCTTCAGCTATTCTCCACGCCCCAGGAGTAAGAAATCCTAGGGTTTCTTGCCGCCAGGTCCATAGAAGGCAGGAAAAGCAGGGGAGGCGCTAGGGTTTTGAGCCCCTCCCCCTTTGTGCCACCAACCATATTGCCTCTCCCTCTCTTGCAGCCACCCAAACATCAAGTCCAGGACTTGAAATCTCTTGCTACGAGGTTGGTACAAGTTCCTCTCAGATCTGGAGTTGATCTGAGGTCGTTTGAGGCACGGGTGAGATCTCCATCAACAGATCTACAGGAAAGGCTGCAGCAGGATAGATCTGTAAGGTCTGGTTCTATCTACCTTCTTTCTTATCTAGAATATCCCAATTTAAGATCTATGAATTGAAAGACCTTGGTCCAGGCCTGATCTGGTTGGGTACCAGATCTTGGATTTTTTAGAGGTCATCTTAGAGGCGTTCTTCATCTGGAACGAAAGGCTGACGAAGAAGACAGCAACCAGGTTGATTTCGTCAAGGGCCTTCGATCGAGTCCAGAAGTCTCCAGATTTGTTCGTTGCTGGTTTTGCTGCACCCAAGGTCCGTGGGAGGAGCCAGGATCATGCTCCTATAGTTGGTATCAGAGCCACGGTGGTGAGGAAGCGGTTCCAAGCACGAGAAGTTAAAGATCCTAAGTGCTGAAAATTTTCAGCAAGGTACCATCAAGGTATATTCTACACTTCTTGATTTTATATTACTTGTTTGGCTTGGATCCAGTCATGGGCAGCAATATGAAGGTCGATTTCAAGAAGTTTGATGGCAAGGGAAATTTTTTCATGTGGAAAATCCGGGTGGAGGATCTTCTGGTGCAAGCAGATCTGGATCAGACTTTGGATGAGAAGCCTGAGGGAATGACAGATAGACAGTGGGCATCGTTGGAGAAGAAAGTATGCTCGGTGATTAGAGGATGTTTGGTGGATGCGGTGTTGTATTCAATGCTGGAAGAAAAGACACCGAAGGGCCTTTGGTCGAAGTTGCACACCATGTATATGGGGAAGAATATGTGCAACAAGCTAATGCTGAGGAAGAGGTTGTACAGTCTTCAGATGCAGGAGGGATCTGATGTGATTGGCCACATTCAGAGGTTCGACTAGTTGTGCATGGAGTTGATGAATATCGGGGTGAAGCTGGATGAGGAGGACAAGTCCCTGCTGCTTTTGTGTTTGCTGCCAGGATCATATGACTCTTTGGTGACTACACTGCTCTACGACAAGGAGACTCTGGAATATGAGGACATGGTCTCGGTGCTGAGGTCTAATTAACAAAGAGAAAAGTTGACCAAAGATCGGGCTCCCCAAGAGGGTTTGGCAGTAGGGGAGAGGACAGGTAGAGGCAGAGGTAGAAGCAAGTCCAGGGGGTGGTCCAAGTCCAGGAAGGGAAAGAAAGAGATGAAATGCTTCAAGTGCAACGAGTTCGGGCACTTCAAGCGAGAATGTCCACTATGGAAGAGCAAAAAGGGAGAAAGAAGTGGCTCAGAATCAGTGAGTGCAGTTGCTGGGCAGCAGGTGGAGGATGATCTACTTGTAGTATCAGATGGTCACAGGCATTACACAGAGGAGTGGACACTAGACTCTGCATGCTCACATCACTACACACCACACAGGTCTTGGTTTGCGACATACACCAAGACAGATGAGGGATCAGTGACTCTAGGCGACAATCATCCTTGCAAGGTGGCTGGGATAGGTACAGTCAGGGTGAGGATGTTTGATGGGATTGTGAGGACATTGACAAATGTAAAGCACGTCCCGGAGCTGGAAAAGAATCTGGTGTCACTAGGCTACTTGGAGCGCAGTGGATACAGCTTCAGCAGTCGGGCTAGAAGCGGAGTATTAAACATCTCCAATGGAGCTATGGTGGTGATGAGAGGCAGGAGGTTGGACAATAATCTCTATCTCATGGAGGGATCTGTGGTGACCAGAGAGTCTGATGCAGTAGTTGCAGCATAGGACCAGCAGGGGGCTTACAGGATATGGCACTACCGCCTAGGCCACATGGGTGACAAGGGGCTGAGGGAGATGAGCAGGAGAGGACTCATCTCTGATCTGGAGGATGGTGCTACAGGGGAGATCTGTAAGCCTTGCCAGATGAGAAAGCAGAGGAGAGTTCAGTTCAACATCAGTACAACCCACAGTGTAGCCCCTCTGGAGTTAGTACACACGGATGTATGGGGACCAGCCCCAGTTTCAGCTAGGAATGGGGCAGATACTTCATGACCCTGATTGATGATTTCTCAAGAAAACTCTGGATTTACTTCATGAGGAGAAGTCTGAGGTCTTCACCAAGTTCAAAATCTGGAGAGCTGAGGTGGAGAAAGAGCAGGGGAGGAGCGTGAAGTGTCTGAGGTCAGACAATGGCGGGGAGTACACCAGCAGAGAGTTCCAGGACTACTGTGAGGAGTGTGGGATCAGGAGACACTTCTCAGTTAAGGGGACTCCAAAGCAGAATGGGGTGGCCGGGAGGGTGAACAGAACACTTCTGGAAAAGGCACGATGCATGAGGCTGCAGGTAGGGCTTCCAAAGGCATTCTGGATTGACACAGTTGACGCAGTGGGTTACTTGGTCAATCGGTCACCTCACACCAGGTTGGATGGCAGGCTTCCAGAGGAGGTGTGGTGTGGGAGGACAGTTGGGTTGGGCCATCTACGGGTATTTGGGTGCACGGCCTATGTGCACATTGGAGCTGGTGAGCGGAGCAAGCTAGACGCCAGATCATGCAAGACGGTGTTTCTAGGCTATCCGCGAGGAGTTAAGGGATACAAGCTGTGGGATCCCTTGGAAAAGAAGGTCATCATTAGTCGGGATGTGATTTTTGATGAGGAGTCAGTCCTACGGAGGCGAGCAGGCATGGAGGAGCAGCAAGAGCAGAAGGATGTCCAGCAGGGCGCTGTTGGACAGCTTACCTCTTTGATTTTGCCTCTTGCAGGTACTACTAGAGGACATGACATTCAGGTGGAGCACCTACCTAAGGTGTCTCCACAGGTGGAGAGGACTCGGATAGATGATCGAGGCGAAGAGGTCCAGCAGGAGTGAGCTGGACCAAGGACTGATATCGGTTTTGCCCTACACAAACCCAAGAGGACCATCAGGCAACCAGACCAATATGGCTTCGAGGAGATGCTATTATATGTCCTGGTGACAGTGAATGGAGACCCATATACGTATTATGAGGCTATTGAGAGCCAGGATAGAGAGCGATGGGTCCAGGCGATGTCCGAGGAGATGCAGTCTCTCCACCAGAACCAGACGTGGTGATTGGTGCAGTTGCCACAGGGGAAGAGGTCCATTGGCTGCAAATGGGTCTACAGTCACAAGGAAGGGCCTTCAGAGCAGGGAGGTATCAGATTCAAGGTGAGGTTAGTGGCCAAGGGATACTCCCAGAAAGAAGGCATCGACTTCAGCGAGATCTTCTCTCCCGTCGTCAGACATACTTCCATCAGAGTGTTGTTGAGCATTATAGCAGCTCAGGATTTAGAGCTGGAGCAGATGGATGTCAAGACGGCGTTCCTCCATGGGCATTTAGAGGAGAGGATTTACATGGAGCAGCCACCCGGTTTCAGGGATCCAGGATCAGAGGGAAAGGTTTGTTTGTTGCAGAAGTCGCTGTACGGGCTGAAGCAGTCGCTGAGGCAATGGTACAAGCGGTTCGACTCCTATGTGCGCAGCATTAGACTTTCCAGGTGCGAGTTTGATCCCTGTATTTATGTTCAGTCTCTTGAGAATGGTTCTAGGGTGTTCCTACTCTTGTATGTAGATGACATGCTTATAGCATACAAGAGTAGGAAGGTTATGCAGGATCTGAAAGCATCCTTATCTCGGGAGTTTGAGATGAAGGATTTGGGCCCTGCAAGGAAGATCCTAGGCATGGAGATTTTCAGAGACTGAGCCCAGAGAGTACTGCATCTATCTTAGGGGGGCTATATACAGAAGATCTTAAAGAGGTTCGGGATGAAGGGAGCAAAGCTGGTGGAGCTGCCACTTGCCGGTCACTTCAGACTCTCGAAGACCATGGCGCCACAGACTGAGGTGGAGGCTCAGGAGATGGAGACAGTCCCTTATGCTTCAAGAGTTGGGAGCTTGATGTATGCGATGGTCTGTTGTAGGCCAAACATCGCTCATGCAGTGAGTCAGGTTAGCAGGTTCATGGCACAACCTGGCAGGGAGCACTAGAGAGCTCTGAAGTGGATATTCAGATACCTGGCGGGTTCAGTTGGAGTTGGCATCTGCTACGAACAGCGAGGAGGTGCAGTGGGATACTCTGACATGTCCAGGGAGGCTCAGGGGCTGATTGGCGGTTATGTAGATGCAGACTTCGGTGGAGATGTGGATACCCGGAGGTCTACGACAGGCTTCATCTTTAGCCTGTATGGAGGTCCTATTTCTTAGAGATCGAGTCTGCAGCCTATCACGGCCCTATCCACTACAGAGGTGGAATACATCAGGCTGACAGAAGCAGCTAAGGAGGCAATTTGGCTGAAGGGTTTGTTGACGGAGATGGGCCTTACTCAGGAGGCCATTAGAGTGCACTGTGACAGCCAGGGTGCACTTCTACTAGCACAGAACTCAGTCTATCATTCAAGGACAAAGCACATCGACATTCGGTATCATCGGATCAGGGAGCTTGTGGAGGATGGCGAGGTGGAGCTGGTAAAGGTACATACCAAGGAGAATCCAGCTGATGCACTTATGAAGGTACTTCCACGGGATAGCTTTCAGAGATGTGTTGAGCTGATTCGGCTGATGGAAAGAGTGGAGCTGGTTGAGGCCTTGGGACACCAAGGTGGAGATTATTGTGATCCAGGTGGTGTGCCCAAGGCCCAGGGGACCAAGGCTAAGGCCAAGGTCCATCATTCATGAGGGCTTCATGGAGGCTCTAGGATTAGTTGGGCCCTAGGTTGAAAGGCTGTGGGCCTTTCGGGTTCTTGAGGTCTAGATTATGTGGGCCTCAAGAGATCAACTCTTTATGGGCCAGGTCTGAGCCCAGGATAGATGAGATTAGGTCGAGTCATGGGTATACATGGGCTTGGGTTAACCTAATCTCCCATAGAGTTGGTCAAAGGAGTTTTGGATTTGGGTCACTTGACCCTGTGTTTATATATACATGCACTGTATAGGTTTGATTAAGCTAAAGAATACGAAAACCCTTTCTCCCAAGTCTCTCTCTCTCTTCTCCCTCTCTCTTCAGCTATTATTCTCCATGCCCCAGGAGCAAGAAACCCTAGGGTTTCTTGCCGCCAGGTCCATAGAAGGCAGGAAAAGCAAGGGAGGCGCTAGGGTTTTGAGCCCCTCCCCCTTTGTGCCGCCAACCATATTACCTCTCCCTCTCTTGCAGCCATCCAAACATCAGGTCCAGGACTTGGAATCTCTTTCTACGAGGTTGATACAAGTTTCTCTCAGATCTGGAGTTGATCTGAGGTCGTTTGAGGCGCGGGTGAGATCTCCATCAACAGATCTACAGGAAAGGCTGCAGCAGGACAGATCTATAAGGTCTGGTTCTATCTACCTTCTTCCCTATCTAGAACATCCTGATTTGAGATCTACGAATTGAAAGACCTCGGTCCAGACCTGATCTGGTTGGGTACCAGATCTTGGATTTTTTAGATGTGATCTTAGAGGTGTTCTTCATCTGGAACGAAAGGCTGACGAAGAAGACAGCAACCAGGCTGATTTCGTCAAGGGCCTTCGATAGAGTCCAGAAGTCTCCAGATTTGTTCGTTGCTGGTTTCGCTACACCCAAGGTCCGTGGGAGGAGCCGGGATCGTGCTCCAACAAAAAATAAAATAAATTAATTTGATAAAAAATTAGTAAATTATAGGAGTATTAATTAGTAATTAGATTGTTGATTAGCTCTATTTGATTAAATATTAAGGTTTAGATCAAGTCTAATTGAATTAAATTCAATTATATTTGATCCGATTAGATTATGAGAGACCTAATTGCTAAGGGTGTTCAATTTCTGATTTGATCGAAACTTGAGCTCGATTAATTTTTAATTTGATTAGGATTTAATTGAGATAATTTACTATCCATTTAGATTAGGTTCAATGGTCTAATTGGATCTAACCTAACTTGATTTGGTTGAAAGCCTAATTGGATCAATTGCAAGTTCAAATAGATTTGAACCAAAACCCTAATGCCACCTTATCTTTGCATCCATCTATTCTTCTCGTAAAAATTGATTTTGCATGAAGGTTTCTCATGTCCAAAAGAGATTTGTCGCCCACTCTTAGAGTGAAAGAAGAATACCTTACAAGCCAATCACATGAGTGATGCGATAGAATTTTTCTTTGTAAACTTCAACTCATGTATTGATATTTTTTGTTTGATAATGAAATGAGATATTTGATTCATAATTTTAGCTGCATCATATTATGTTTAAGATTATGATGAACTTCAAAGATTAGGATAATAATTTTAGAAGACATGAATGGGTCATGCCTATGAGACCTAAAATCTTAAAATCTTAATCTTAAATATTTCTGATCGTGGGAACATTGAGTCAGGGATCAATATTCTGAAAAGACTGATATATCTTATGTATGCTCGATGAAGAGGGTGGCTGATCTCACTAGCCACTTATGTAGAGACACTAATACAAAGATGTGGGTGCTCATTAAAAAATGAGTTCACTGAATTGACTTGCTAACAGAAAATATCTTATGGAAGCCTTACTTGCATGTCAAAAGATAATTCTCTAAGTGAGAGTTGTGCAAGTGATCCTTAAACCTGAGATCATCATGAAGTCTTATGCACAAGAACCCATATTTTGGTTCATATCTAGGAATGCCATTAAGGTATGTGCAGGATGTTCTAGATATGATAGAGTGTGTATAAAGGTTGTGAGTCGGTCAACACAGAATCGATCATTCCTAGTAAAAGAAGATTGTATCCTGTGAATTCTCATCTCTAGATGAGTCAGAAAAAATCTTTTGATCAAAAGTAGGATGAAAATCAGAAGGAGTTTTCTAATACTTCATCATTGGAGTCATCATTGATTGATGGAGAATCAATATAAATATGCATTTGAGTTTGACATGATTCCATACTCATGAACATATTCAGGATGCAGGAATGATCGAAGGATTGAATTGTACGGTAACTTACCACTGAAGAGTATATTTGGTATTTCTATCAAATTTCATATCTTCGGATAGTCATAATACATTATTAGATATCAATCTTAACTTATAGGTTTGATCGAATTAAAGAGTTTAATTCGATCGTCAATTAGAAATGGTTCTAATTGTTGAACTCAAATTAGCTCATTTTGGATCTTAATCGATTAGAAAGACTCTAATCAACTTAGGTCAACTTATATCTAGACCTATTGCTAGCTACATGTGGAATCTAATTAGTCACATACATAAAAAAAATAGCCAAAGATCCTTTTGACAAGGTTGATTAGAGTTTTGGATCCCATTAGTGTCTCCGATAAGCATGCTAGCACGTCTGTAAACCCTAGCTCCTTGGGAGATCAATTTGGTGTGTATTTAGGTTAGGTCATGCCACCTAGAGGTAGCCCAAAGAGGGGTGCCTAAAACCTTTTCCATGCCAAAAACCAAGAGTTCAAGTTGTGAAGGATTCTTGGCATATTTTTGAGAAGAGCGCATGCACTCTTTGTTTTGGGATGTAGAAGGACCAAGAGTCTTTCTGCTTTGGGTCTCTAACCTATATGGCAATGACATCAGACCCTATCCTCTCTATCACATCTTTTAAAGTATGAAAAATGCTTTTAAAAAGTCATGGAAACTCATCTAGATGATACGTACGCATGCAAGATGTTTTTTGATCGTGAGAAGACATGTGAAGACTCCTTCTGCTTTAAGGAGACCTAGGCACCATATTTATCTGATATCTTTCCTTGATAAGGGCTAGATTTAAATGCTAATTCAATGAGATAATTCTAAAAATTTATCAGATGAATTAACCGATGCTTATGATGCCTTTTACTGGGCATGCGCGTGCATGAGGTAGAGGACTCACACAACTCTTCGCATTGAGAGTCCTGCTATTTGAATTCCAATTCAAATGGGGCATCTCTTGCTGATTACTTTCCCATTTGAATTTAGATTTAAATAAGAGAATACATGATAAGTTCTCATGCTATTCTAATGTTGGGAATAGTGTCCCAAAGCCAATCGTCAGCCTGTTGACGGTTGTGCTCATTTTTGTATATGTACATGAATTACGAATTAATAAAAATTATTTTGGTATTTTTCATCACAAAATATTTCATCTTCTAATGAACTCCTATGTTGTGGGGAAGTCCTTAGGACTATTTAGACTCGACAAAGGAGGATTTGTCGTTTAGTCCTTAAATCTGTTCGCGATCAAATGATACGTTGTTACCAAGGACGACAATATTTATCAAGCATAGGTCATTGTGTAGCATATAGGTTGGTTGTCCTCTTAACCAATGAGTGTGGAGACACTGGTATGGCATACAGGTAAAATGTAAGGGTACATCTGTACTGAACGTGACCGACTTCGGAGCTATTTCTAATATCAAGATTTGCTCTGATGGAATATGGGTATAAATATCTCTCTGACCTGAGACCGTCACGATGACTTGCCAGCAACTCACTGCACTTAGGCACTGGACTATCTGAATTTCTAATTCAGTGATGGAAGGCTGCTGGGTGTAGTCAAGTACTTGACTTGTCGGTGCGTGTGTCAAGATGGGATTGACCACTTCAGTTTAGGAGCTGTGTACAGTCATATTTCAATTTAGTAAAATCTTGGCCAGGGTAGTCTTTGTGAGGAGTTACAGGACTGTTTGAGTTGAGCACGATTCGGATGATCTAACCAGGGTTGATAGTTTAACCCTGAATCATCCTAAACACAGAGGTCAAAAGGATGAATTATACAGTAACCATATTCATGTAGATTCTGAGTGTTGCGATTGTGACCATTCGACCTATCCGATCATCGGTTACTATTGCTAGATGGTCACTTCGATTAGTACAGGAATTGATTCCTGTGCTACCGACTTAGGTTCGAACCTGCGGGGTCACACACATTAGAGGTTCCTATCTGATCTGATAGTTGGTAAAGAGTCTTCATGTCTGAGATTCTATGATTGAGAATCAGGATTCTCTGATCACAAATTTCACACATTTTGGGTACCGGGGTCAAGAGTCCGACTGGTTTATGACTCTTCGATCAGGGTTATATATCGATGAATTCTGATGCCCGATTACCCATCGGATTTGGACTCAATATTTATGAGAGGTTTAATTAGTAATTTGATCGCTAATTAATTCAATTTGATTGAGTAATTAATTTTGGATCAAGTCCAATTGAATTGGATTCAGTTGGGTTTGACCCGATTAGGTTAAGAGTTGACCTAATTGTTGAGATGGTTTGGTTCCTGATTTGATCAGGGGTTGGGCTTAATCAATTTCTGATTTGATTAGAATTTTATTGAGCCTAATTAAGCCTAATTTAGTTGGGTTTAAATTAGTCTATTTGGGCCTAACTTATTTGGTTCAATTAGGTTGGTTTAAATAATGAAACCACCTTAACCCATTCTCCCTACGCCACCTCACTTCCACTATGCCCATTTGAATTCACGAGAAGGAAGTTCTCATGAATTTTTCCTTATGCAAAGCCCTCCTCATGCCCTACTTTAATGCACCAAATGAGTGGATAAGGATGATTAGTTGGCCATTCAAATTCAAAACAAAAGTTTGAATTTGAATGAGCAACCAATCTTAGCACCTTGACCTTATCCTCTTTTAACGCCCCATTTATTACATGAGAAAATGTTTCTCATGAAATCACTCACGCACAAATTAAGCCACGCCCTCCTCTTCTCATGCCCTTAGTGGATAGGAATAAATTGATTTCCATTTGAATTCAAAATTTGATTTGAATTCAAATGTGCAATTACTCATCTTTATCCTCTCACGTGGATAAGACGTTTGACATTGTTTTAAAAGGAGGAGAAGAGTGAGGCGTGTGCAAGAAAAATTTTGGAGAGAAAATCTGGGTGTGAGGAATCTTTGTGTGTAAGGTGAAGTCAATATCCTTCTGAGAGAAAAAGAAAGAAAAGAAAGAAAAAGTATGCGCAGGGTTTCAGTGAGTTCTTCAGGGTTTCAGCCTAGAGTTCAGAAAGTGAGAAGGTGAGCTACGAGTGTTGTGAGCCCACCAAATTTCTGGGAGATCTTCAACATCTTCTCAAGCACGTCTGCTAATGATCTGGAGATCCGATAAATTGACAGACATCGATCGAAGGAGGTCAATTAGCATCGGCCATCGAAAGGGCTTTACAACGAGCTAGCACTAGTGAGAAGTCGATAAGATCGGAAGCTTCGTGTGGACGATCCATAAAGGCCAGATATACTGTGTGGCTGCATCGCGATGATCAGACTCTCCGACGGTGACCAGATTGCGGCGATCTACTACCCGCACAAAGGTATTGTGTTCTGAACACAGTAAAGTGTTTACTATTCAAATTTAAATACATACATGCTACATATCATATTTAGATCCTAATGTAGGGTAAATTCTTATTAATTAATTAGATTAATTAATAATTTCTGCTATAAAATAATGATTTTGAAAAAATTTTAAAATTACCATTTTACCCCTGCACTGATTTTTCCCACGAATGGTATCAGAGCGGGTTCTTAGATATGATATATATATTTGCATGCATAGATTAAGTTGTAATCTAAAAGTTTACAATTTAAAATTTGAAATTTAAAATTTGTTTGAAATTTGAATTTCAAAATTTAAAATTTAAAATTTAAAATTTGAAATTTAAATTTTGAAATTGGTATATTTAGATATACTTGATCCAAGTAGTAAGTAATCGAATTGGGTTGGTTGCCATGGCCGTCCGGTCATAGAAGAAAAATAGGGTTTAAAGGCCCTCTCCTCCCATTCGATGGGGTCTCCTATGGCGGTAGGGGTGCCGCTGCAATTATATCCCATGCAGATGAAGCAGCAAAAAGAATTAATTGTAAAGATTCAATTGTGAAATTTATCATGAATGTGTTAGATTAGATCTAAAGGAATATTCATGATTTTTTTTTTTAAAGTTATTTTCTGTTATGTAATTAGCAATAGGATTGCTATTTATGAAATGTGCTGATCTATTTGTGAAATGAGTCAACATATTTGGTGAACAAAAAATAAAACCTTTTAAATTTGAAAATTATTTTCGAAATGCCAAACCCTGCCCTATCAGCCCAAATATTTAATTAAAAAATTAAGTGTTGTCTAGTAGGTCTAGAATTGTGAATTAAGACCTAAGATAATTGCATAAACTTGTGGGTCAATGGGTTAGATGGATTAGGTCCATAATTTGGTTAGATCTAAAGTTAGCTTAAAGAAATAGACTAAATTAGAGTAATTGGTCAAATCTAATCAAAAGTTGAATTAGATTAGGTCAAGGATACTCTAGACTCAACTCCAATAGTTGTAGTTGAATGGGTCCATGTCTTTAACTAGACCAAGATGGACTTAATTCATTACTACACGGTGGAACTCTATTTACTAAGTTGATCAAATTAAAACTAATGAATCGGTTGGTGTCTAAGGTAAGTTTGGCAGTTTGACTAGTGGTTTTTAAGCGGGAGCTACTCGCAGTGATTCGATCTCTAACGAGTTAATGGCTTATCCCCATCACTGATCTCACTTATCTGTCCAACCTGGTGAATTAAATTTTGATTAGATCACTTGGCGATTAGGGCTCACCTATGTCATTAGGTAAATCAGTTTGACTGATTTAGGTGCTCCTAATGCCAGCTTTAAGAAAATCCTTTTTAATCTGACTTGGTGAAGTCAGTGGGAGGATTGAAATTGGCTGGATATTTTCTTCTTTTCGATTCTTTAATAAAATCTTCAAAAATTATTAGGTCCTAAAAATGATTAAGTTATATTGATAACTAAATCATAGCCTCCCATTAAGTGAGTGATAATGAGTCCATTAGTTTAATAATCATTGGAGGCCCAAAGGCTTGGTGCTTATTGACTAATATAATTATCATTCATAATATGATAATTTGGTTTGAGTCTTTCTGATGGTGGTCAGGTTGGCCAGCCAAAGTTGGGCCTGATCATTTATTATTTCGATTCATCAAATCAAGTCATGTTAATGGTTGGACCTAACCATATCTTTTCAGTGGAGGCCAAAGCCTACTGATTAGGTTTAGGCGTAAAATCAATTATTAGAAGTTGTTTTGAGAAACAACTGGTTATGAACCTACCCATAGATGCACAAGGGTTGACCAACCAAAGTTGGGCTCATGTGTAGTCTGTGTGGATTCTAGTACTCACTAAGGAATTAAAGTAATTCCTCGAATTGGAGGTTGAGGCTACCAATTCGTAAAAATACTGGGAGAAATTTTAGACTAAAGTCCAAGCCTTTAGTATTAATAATTTATGTACTAATATAGGTATGGTTTTCCTTTATGCAGCTATGGCCACTACCCTTTCACTCCGGTCATTATTAGATAATGACAAGCTCATGGGACGTAATTTCGATAGCTGGTATCGAAAATTAAAAATCATCCTTGAGCATGAGTGGATCCTTTATGTAGTAATGGATCCGGCACCTGAGGAGCCAGTCCTGAATGCTAGAGGGGTGGTCCGAGACACTTACCAAAAGTGGCTCAACGACTGCACCACCATTCGGTGCATTATGCTGGCGGCAATGAATGATGAGTTCAGTCGCAGGTTCGAGAACGCCCAACCACAGGAGATGCTTCAAATGTTGAATGACTCCTTTGGCATGCCTGACGATGTTGAAAGGCACAAAACTAGTTGTGCCATTTTCAATGCTCGAATGAGGGATGGAGCCTCAGTCACTGATCATGTATTGTACATGATCGAAATGATTGAGCACCTAAGTAAACTGGGCTTTCCCCTGCACGAGCAGCTTGGCAAGGATGAGATCCTTAATTCTCTGCCCAAGTCCTACCTTCCCTTACTCATTTTCGAATGACAAAGCCTGCAGTGAACTACCACGGCTTGTTGGGGTTGCTGCAAAACATTGAGAAGGACCACCAGCTCCATAAGGAGTCGGTAAATATTGTGGGAGGGTCTTCTTCTGGTCGTCGACCCTTTAAAAAAGGGAAGAAGAACAAGAAGAAGGAGAATAAGAAGAAGGTGCAGCCGCATGCTGGGATGTCTACACAAGGTCAGACCAAGAAGCGCAAGTCCGACCAGAACCAGGCAGAGTGCTTCTTTTGTAAGAAGCAGGGGCACTGGAAGAGGAACTGTCCTCTATACATTGCCTCACTGGATCCGAACAGGCTAAAGAAAAAGCAAGGTACTTATATGATAACACCTTGCAACTTTTTCATTTGTGATACTACTGCCTAGGTATTGGATACCGGAAGCCCTTATCATATTTGCAATTCGATGCAGGGTCTGCAGGTCAGTAGGAGATTTGATGAAGGCGAGAGATTCCTGAACGTTGGAGATAGAAGCAAAGTTCCAGTTTTAGCATTAAAAATCATGAACCTTGTAATCAATTCTCGAAATATAATTCTGAGTGAATGTCACTATTGTCCAAGCTTTTTATTAAATATTATTTCTGTAGGCCTTTTGGCCAGAACGGTTATCAATTTTTAATAAAAAGAAATGTTTGCAATATCATTTTGAATGGTATTACAATGTTTGTTGGACAACTTAAAAATAAAATTTACTTTCTATCACAATCTGTTAATGTGGTTCAAACTTCCGGTAAACGCCCTAGAATAGATAATGTGTCAGAAGTCTACCTTTGGCACTGTAGGCTAGGTCATATCAATAAGAATAGGATAAACAGGTTGGCTCAAGAAAGAATTCTTGAAGTAGGTGATTATGAATCACTTTCAACATGTGAGTCCTGTCTTCTTGGTAAAATGACCAAGTCACCTTTTACTAGAAAAGGTGAGCGAGCCAGTGAACTCTTGGCTCTGGTACATTTTGATGTATGTGGACCTATGAGCTCAAGTGCAAGAGGTGGATATTTCTACTTCATAACCTTCACAGACTACCTATCAAGGTATGGGTATGTCTATTTAATGAAGCATAAGTCGGAGTCATTTGAAATGTTCAAACTATTCCAAAATGAGATAGAAAAATATACTGAAAAGTGTATTAAAACTCTTCGATCCGATCGAGGAGGTGAATACCTTTTCAATAATTTTCTGACATATCTTGGAGAGAATGAGATTCTTATTTAGTGGATACCTCCTGGAACACCACAACATAATGGTGTGTCTGAAAGGAGGAATCGGACCTTGTTGGACATAGTTTGATCCATGATGGGGTTTGCTGGTCTGCCGATCTCCCTTTGGGGATATGCACTCGAATCGGCTTGTTACCTTCTAAATAGGGTTCCGAGTAAGTCTGTAACCAAAACGCCATATGAGATATGAATAGGACGTAAGCGAGTACTCTCGCACCTTAGGGTTTGGGGGTGTCCGATTTATGTTAAACATTTAATTACAGACAAGCTTGGACCTAGGTCTGACAAGTGTAATTTTATAGGGTACCCAAAAGAGACCAAAGGGTATTACTTCTACCTAGCTGATGAGCAAAAAGTGTTAGTCAGCCTTAAGGCAATCTTTTTGGAAAGGGAGTTCCTTGGTGAAGGGACTATTGCCTCTAAGGTCGAACTTGACGAAATTCGACAGGTGGAAAATCCGACGCAAGTTGCTGAACCTGTACCGAATTTGATTAGATCAGATCCGGAGCCCATTGTTCAAGCATCCTTAAGACGATCTGGTAGAGTACCATGTCAACCGGATAGATACTTTGGTTTCTTGATCCGGAATGACGATCCTATCAAACTTGATGAAAATGATAAGGATCCGATCACCTACATGGATGCAATGCAGAGACCTGACTCTGAGAAAAGGCTAGAGGCCATGAAATCCGAAATGGAGTCCATGAAGGTCAATGATGTGTGGACATTGGTTGACCCACCCGAAGGAGTAAAACCAATAGGGTGTAAGTGGGTCTTCAAGAGGAAGAGGGGCACAGACGGAAAGGTAGAAATCTATAAAGCCCGTCTGGTTGCCAAGGGATATCGTCAACGTTATGGTATAGACTATGATGAGACATTTTTTCCCGTGGCAATGCTCAAATCCATTAGGATTATGCTTGCGATAGCTGTCCATCTGGACTATGAAATCTGGCAGATGGATGTGAAGACAGCTTTCCTAAACGGAGAGCTGGAAGAAGAGGTGTATATGAATGATACAACCTGAAGGATTCACATCCACAGATGAGTCTAAGGTGTGCAGACTACAAAGGTCCATTTATGGACTTAAGCAGGCATCCCATAGTTGGAACATACGTTTTGATAGGACGATCAAGACGTATGGCTTCGTTAAGAACGGAGAAGAGCCCTACATTTATAAGTGGGCTAATGATCCAGTAGTAGTATTTCTTGTATTGTATGTGGATGACATTCTCTTAATGGGGAATGATATCCCTGCATTACAGGGAATAAAGATTTGGCTGTTGTCACAGTTCTCCATGAAGGATCTGGGAGAAGCTTCCTACATCTTAGGGATGAGGATTTATAGGGATAGATCTAAAAGGTTGCTTGGTTTATCCCAGTCTACGTACATAGATACTATGCTGAAGAGGTTCAGCATGGAGAATTCCAAGAAAGGCTATCTACCGATAGGCCATGGAATTTCTCTCTCGAAGAGGGATTGTCCGACAACACCTCAAGAGAGAGAGCATATGGGTAGGATTTCATATACTTCGGCAGTGGGATCTATCATGTACGCCATGACATGTACACGACCAGATGTGGCATACTCACTAGGGATAGTGAGTAGATACCAATCTGATTCAGGGAAAAATCACTGGAAGGTTGTTAAAACTATCCTGAAGTATTTAAGAAATACTAAGGACCAGTGGCTCGTTTATGGTGAATTGGACTTGAGACTTATAGGGTTTACAGACTCTAGTTTCCAGTCTGATCATGATGACAGCAAAAGTGTGTCGGGATTTATTTTTACCCTTAATGGTGGGGCTATCTGCTAGAAGAGTTCCAAGCAACACACAGTGGCTGATTCAGTTTGCGAGGCAGAGTATGTTGCTGCATCAGATGCTGCCAAAGAAGCGATGTGGCTGAGAAAATTCATCATCGAGCTCGGAGTAGCACCCTCTCTTGTTGGTCCAGTTCTGCTCTATTGTGACAGCTCTGGAGCCATTACTCAGGTGAAGGAACCCAAGGCACACCAGCGGACGAAGCATATTCTGCACCGCTACCATCTCATCCGGGAAATTATGGATCGAGGTGACGTCGACCTTCAGAAGATTGATGGAAAGGAGAACCTGGCTGACCTATTCACTAAAGCCATTGCGGTAAAGGAGTTCGACGACTACAAGTCGAAGATGGGTATTAGATACTGCACCGATTGGCTTTAGGCCAAGTGGGAGATTGTTGGGAATAGTGTCCCAAAATCAATCGTCAGCCTGTTGACGGTTGTGCTCATTTTTGTATATGTGCATGAATTATGAATTAATAAAAATTATTTTGGTATTTTTCATCACAAAATATTTCATCTTCTAATGAACTCCTATGTTGTGGTGAAGTCCTTAGGACTATTTAGACTCGACAAAGGAGGATTTGTCGTTTAGTCCTTAAATCTGTTCGCGATCAAATGATACGTTGTTACCAAGGATGACAACGTTTATCAAGCATAGGTCGTTGTGTGCCATATAGGTTGGTTGTCCTCTTAACCAATGAGTGTGGAGACATTGGTATGGCATATAGGTGAGATGTAAGGGTACATCTGTACTGAATGTGACCGACTTTGGAGCAATTTCTACTGTCAAGATTTGCTCTGATGAAATATGGGTATAAATATCCCTCTGACCTGAGATCGCCACGGTGACTTGCAAGCAACTCACTGCACTTAGGCACTGGACTACCTGAATTTCTAATTCAGTGACGTTAGGCTGCTGGGTGTAGTCAAGTACTTGACTTGTCGGTGCGTGTGTCAAGATGGGATTGACCACTCCAGTTTAAGAGCTATGTATAGTCATGTTTCAATTTAGCAAAACCTTGGCCAGGGTAGTCTTTGTAAGGAGTTACAGGACTGTTTGAGTTGAGCACGATTCAAATGATCTAATCAGGGTTGACAGTTTAACCCTGAGTCGTCCTAAACACAAAGGTCAAAAGGATAAATTATACAGTAATCATATTCACATAGGTTCTGAGTGTTGCGATTGCGACCATTCGACCTATCCGATCGTTGGGTACCATTGCTAGATGGTCACTTCGATTAGTACAGGAATTGGTTCCTATGCTACCGGCTTAGGTTCGAACCTGCGAGGTCACACACATTAGAGATTCCTATCTGATCTGATAGCTGGTGAAGAGTCTTTCATGTTTGAGATTTTGTGATCGAGAATCAGGATTCTCTGATCATGAATTCCACACATTTTGGATACCGGAGTCAAGAGTCCCACTGATTTAGGACTCTTCGATCAGGGTTACATATCGATGAATTCTGATGCCCAATTACCCATCAGATTTAGACTCAATATTTATGAGAGGTTTAATTAGTGATTTGATCATTAATTAACTTAATTTGATTGAGTAATTAATTTTGGATCAAGTCCAATTGAATTGGATTCAGTTGGGTTTGACCCGATTAGGTTAAGAGTTGACCTAATCGTCGAGATGGTTTGGTCCCTGATTTGATCAGTGGTTGGGCTTAATCAATTCCTAATTTGATTAAAATTTTATTGAGCCTAATTTACTTGGGTTTAAATTAGTCTAATTGGGCCTAACTTATTTGGTTCAATTAGGTTGGTTTAAATAATGAAACCACCTTGACCCATTCTCTCTACGCCACCTCACTTCCACTGTGCCCATTTGAATTCATGAGAAGGAAGTTCTCATGAATTTTTCCTCACGCAAAGCCCTCCTCACGTCCTACTTTAATGCGTCAAATGAGTAGATAGGGATGATTAGTTGGCCATTCAAATTCAAAATAAAAGTTTGAATTTCAATAAGCAACCAATCTTAGCGCTTTGACCTTATCCTCTTTTAATGCCCCATTTATTACATGAGAAAATGTTTCTCATGAAATCACTCATGCACAAATTAAGCCACACCTTCCTCTTCTCACGCTCTTAGTGGATAGGAATAAATTGGTTTCCATTTGAATTCAAAATTTGATTTGAATTCAAATGTACAATTACTCATCTTTATCCTCTTACGTGGATAAGATGTTTGACATTGTTTTGAAAGGAGGAGAAGAGTGGGGCGTGTGCAAGAAAAATTTTGGAGAGAAAATCTGGGCGTGAGGAATCCTTGTGTGTAAGGTGAAGGTCAATATCCTTCCGAGAGAAAAAGAAAGAAAAGAAAGAAAAATTATGCGCAGGGTTTCAGAGAGTTCTTCAGGGTTTCAGCCTAGAGTTCGGAAAGTGAGAAGGTGAGCTACGAGTGTCGTGAGCCCACCAAATTTTAGAAAGATCTTCAATATCCTCTCAAGCACGTCTGCTGATGATCTGGAGTATTTGAAGAATTGGCAGACATCGATCGAAGGAGTTCGATCAGCATCGGCCATCGAAAGGGCTCTACAATGAGCTAGCACTCGTGAGGAGTCGATCAGATCGGAAGCTTCATGTGGACGATCCACAGAGGCCAGACATACTGTGTGGCTGCATCACAATGATCAGACTCTCCCGACGATGATCAGATTGTGGCGATCTACTACTGGCACAAAGGTATTGTATTCTGAACACATTACAGTAAAGTGTTTACTGTTCAAATTTGAATTTCAAATTTAAATGCATGCATGCTATATATCATATTTAGATCCTAGTGTAGGGTAAATTTTTATTAATTAATTAGATTAATTAATAATTTCCACGGTAAAATAGTGATTTTGAAAAAAATTTAAAATTACCATTTTACCCCTGCACTGATTTTCCCCACATCTAAGATAGGAATTGATGCAAGAAACATCTCTTCTGGGCACACATGTGAGAGGGAAGGATTCAATGTATCACACCCTGATGAGTCCTTCTATTTGAAGACTCTCAGATAAATGATATGAGGATCTAATATAGCTCTTTAGGAAAGCTGTGTCTTCTCATTTGGCATCCCCTCTGGATCTATAAATAGGGGGTGGCAGATTGGGTAAGGCATTCAGTTCTTGCAAGCTTATCCTCTCTCTCTCTCTCTCTCTCTCTCTCTCTCTTACAACTCTAGGGTTTAGGGTAAAGGCTTGTTCTTTTAAGACAAGCCTATTCCTAATAGCTCTAATGGTTTAAGAGATCCAAAAGAAGGTGGTCAGATCTAGTGAGAGTTTTTGAGAGGTCCAGACTCAAATTTGGAGGAGAGTCTGATTGACTGATGGCTAGTCGAGTTCTAGTGGCTAAAACTCTTAAAGCAAGATGAAGCAGGAGCACCGTCCTTGATTTGATTTTCATGTGGATCACCATTGGAGGATAGGCACTTGGATACCTCATAAAAATTGAGATAAGCACTATAGATATTTTTCTTATCCATGTTTATTTTAATTATGCTTTGATTGCTATAGTCAAGGGTTCCTGGGACTTGGGATTTCAGTGCGTCAGATGTTTTGAATAAAAGTTTTAAACATCCAGCCCTTTTGCTGTGCTATCGAAATTCAATAGTGGTATCAGAGCCTATCTTAATTTATACAGTCAAAGCTTGGAATGTAGTATTGATTTTGATTAAGCTAGGATTTTTGGTTTGGTTTAAGTTGGGTCAATGGTTGAACCTATTGAACTTCCAAACCCTAATATATCTTAGAGATATGTTTAGATGTATGATGTTATGATTTTGATCATCTTAATATATCTTAGAGATATGATTAGTTGTATGATATCATGATTATGATCATGAGATATGATTAGATACATTGATTTGATGATTAGTTGTCATGATTGTCATGATACAACTATAATAGTGCATCGTTATGATTGGTTTAAATTAGGATATGTATAAGACCATTAAAGCTCTCCTAAAAATCATATTAAGTGGTAGTATTGTAAACCAATAGCTGATCAATTTTTTGAATTAATTAATCAATTGGTATCTAAAAAGTGTTTCAAGTATAGTGGTTCTTTAATTAGTTTCATTCGCTGATCTGGTCAATTTATTGGTGTCTAAGGAAAGCAACAGAGGAAACCGCACCAATCTTAATACTTTTCTGATCAATTAGATCAGTTCAAATCTTGAATAAAAGTTGCTCAATATTTTAAACACTACATTTGTCTTCCTTCTTGCTAAGCCAATATCCTGTCAAAAATCAGTAGGTTTGTTGTGATATCCATAAGGCTTGCTATGAGAATTGATGTGGGGTTATCTTGATGCATATTAGATACTTTATAGAATATTTAGATATGTTGTTTTAGTGTGATAGCCACAAGGGCAGCAATTTTTAGATATAACTGTATGAAAATAAAGGGTTTGACTTAGCTAAAAAATACTATAGTTTGTTGTGATATCCGTAAGGCTATGAGTGTTTTTAGAGGCAAGGATTATGTTGAGAATTGCATGAGATGTAATTGAAAAAGTTTTCTACTATAGAACTTATTGAGATTTGTTATGATATCCACAAGATTTTTTTAATAAATTAGGATCTCAATCCCACTAAGAAATTAGTTTAGGATTTTCTCATTTACTATAGAGAGAGCTATGGTATATGATAAAATAATGGGAGTAATAATTAGAATAAAAGATCTTATCTAGTTATACAAGTCATCATGAGTGGTTTGCTTATACTATTGTTCTTAATTTATATAGATTTAATTTTGCTTTATGGCTTCTTCATTTTCACTACATAAAATCATAAATAAAAATATATTGACCAATTTGAACAATGCAGACTGGTTGAGGGACACACGAATTAGATTCGCACATGAGAAGATCTCTAATGTTTTGAATACTTTTGATCCTGATTCGGTTAGTGATAAGAAGGTAATGGACGTCTTCATGAATATTACCTATTATTTTTGTAGCAAGTTAGGACATAGAAAAAATAATTTCAAGAATTACCTTGCAAGCTTAAAGCAGGGTGCAAGGGTTGCATCGAAAGGTATGTATATGATAAGACCTATTTTTTATTGAGTGCATCAGACACTAATACTTGAGTATTGGATACTACCTATGGATCATATATATGCAATTTATTGAAATGACTATAGAATATCAGAGATCTGAAAAGAGGTGACCTTGAGCTTTATGGCAAAAGTGGAGAGTCCATTAGCGTAGAGACTGTAAAAATCTGTATACTTAATTTATCTTTGGATAAGATTTTGAAATTAAAAGACCATTATTACATATCTAAGATCATTAAAAATATTATTTTTATATCTTTATTATTAAAATAAAATTATAAAATAAAATTAATGAGAAATGGTTACTTTATTTTATTTTTTAATAAATATTATGGCAGTTGTTATGTTATCATATTGATAACAATCTTTTAATTCTAGCACTCAATGAAAATATTTTTTATATTAATAGAAATATGAAAAAAAGAGAGAAGATGTGAATATATCTCTGGCATTGCTGTCTTAGTCATATTAGTGAGTCAAAGATAAATAAGTTATACAAAGAAGAATTCTTTGACCCATATGATTATGAATCATTGGAAACTTATGAATCTTTTCTCATTGGTGAGATGACCAAAACTCCATTTTCTAAACATAGAGAGAGGGCAAAAGAGTTGTTAGCCCTAGTACATTCAGAAGTATGTAGGCCGATGACAACTCAGGCCTGGGGAGGATACTCTTATTTTATTACCTTTATAGATAATCTAATAAGGTTCGGATATATGTATCTTATGAAACATAAATCTGAAGCCTTTGATAAGTTCAAGGAGTATGAAAGTTTGGTCGAAAAATAAATCGAAAAAGATATCAAGATTCTTCGATCTTATCGAGGAGAATACTTATCCAGTAAATTTTTTGATCATCTTAAGAATAAAGATATTCTTTCTGAGTGGACACCTCTTTATACACCACAGTTAAATAGTGTAGTAGAAAGGAGGATCGCACTTTAATAGATATGGTGTAGTCTATGATATACTTTACTGATCTTTTAGTATCTTTTTGGGGATATGTTTTAAAAAATACCACATACATATTGAACAGGGTGCCTTCAAAGTCAGTTATAAGTATTTCATATGAGATATGAAAGGGAAAGAAGCCTAATCTTAAACATCTTAAGATTTTGGACTATCCTGCTTATGTCAAAAATATTTTTAGACATAAGCTTAGTGCTGATCAGACAAGTATAGGTTTGTAGGATATTCTAAAAAAATTAATGGATACTACTTCTACTATCCTACTGAATAAAAGGTATTTATTAGTAGGCATGCCACTTGCTTGAAAAATAAATTCATCCAAGATAGAGGCAGAGGGAGGAATATTAAACTTGGTGAATTTTAAGGCCTGCAAACCAATCCAAAAATACCTGTGGATCCTCAACTTGAAGTACCCAAGAATGAGGTACATCCACTATACACACCTCCTCTTCAAAGGTCAAATAGAGTGCATCAAGCACCTCTAAGATATGGTTTTGCCATTGAGAAAGATAATTCGATCAACATCATTCAAGATGATAATCCACTGACCTATTCAGAAGCTGTCATGAGTAGAGGCTTAGACAGATGGTTGAAAGCCATAAAATCTAAAATGAACTTCATATACACCAACCAAATATGGACCTTGGTTGATGCACCCGAGGGTATAACCCCAATAGGATGCAAGTGGATCTTCAAGAAAATGATCGGAGCAGATAGCCAAGCAAAAACCTATAAAGTTGAGTTGGTGGTGAAGAGTTTCAGACAATGATAAAGAATTGACTATGATGAAACCTTCTCACTGGTGGCTATGCTCTAGTCCATTTAGATTTTGCTTACTATAGATACATACTATGACTATGAGATCTAACAGATGGATGTCAAGATCGCTTTCTTCAATAGTAATCTTGAGGAAGAGGTCTATATAACTCAGTCAGAGAGATTTATCTCAAGTAAGAGAATAAATTAAGTATACAAGCTAGAAAAATCCATCTATGGATTGAAACAGACTTCGAGGAGCTAGAACGTTCGATTTGATATGACAGTTAATGAGTTTGGCTTTATCAAAAATGAAGATGAACTATATATATAAGAAGATAAGTGGGAGTGCTATTATCTTTTTGGTTCTGTATATCGATGACATACTGCTTATTGAGAATGATATATCAATGTTACAATCGGTTAAGACTTGGCTATCGAATAAGTTTTCTATAAAAGATTTAGGTGAAGCATCCTATATATTAGGTATAAAGATCTATTAAGATAGATCTAAGAGGATGCTAGACTTATCCCAGTCTTAGTACATAGATCTCGTATTGAAGAGGTTAAACATGAAAGTAAGTAAAAGAGATTATCTATCTATAAGTCATGGCATACATCTCTCCAAGAAAATGTATCCTAAGACACTAGAGGAGAGAAAAAGAATGAGTGAAATCCCTTATGCTTCAGCTGTGGGATCAATAATGTATGCTATGCTATGTATCAGGCCTGATGTAGCTTATGCTTTAGGCATAGCTAGCAGATTTCAGATTAATCTAGGAGAAGATCATTAAAAAGCTATGAAAAATATTCCTAAGTACCTAAGGAGGACTAAAGATATTTTTTTAATATATTGAAGAGAATCAAAGTTAAAACTAGAGGAATATACAAATTCTAGTTTTCAATCTGATTCTGATGATAGCAAATCAATTTCAGGATATGTATTTATCCTAAATGGTGGAGCAGTGAGTTGGAAGAATTTCAAGCAGTCGACAGTAGCTGACTCAACCACTGAGATAGAGTACATCACTGCTAGTGAAGCCGCTGAGAAAGCTGTTTAGATGAAGATAAACTATTTAATCTTCTATACATACTTTAGATCCAATCTAAACTATCTATCTAAGGATCTATGACATAAAAAAATTGCATAAATCAGAAAAAAAAAGACTTCATCGATTGTATCGATGCCCTAAATCTGATCTAATGGTTAGATCTGATCTGATGAGTTCAGAACCTATTACTTGATCATGAGTCGATGATCACCATTACTGATGCATGTGGTTGGAGGTCCTTCCTGACGTTGAGCAGCTGCATAGTATGTCCGACCTCTACAGATAGTCCACTCGAAGTCCCGAACAGCTCATCCTTCTCGAGAGTGCTAGCTCATGACAAAATCTCTGGATAGCTGATGGAGACTCTTTCCTTCAGATCAAATAGATACCTCTAAATTAGAAGAAGGAGCTTTTCAAGAAAGAGATAGTGTGAAAGAAGAAGAACAAAACTCCTTTTGCTTTTCTCTCTCACAAAATAAAAACTAGCAAACTCTAGAAGTCCCACCCTGGATCTCATGCCCCAAAGTGGATCTTCTTCCTCTTTTTCTCACGCATGGATGCCCACCCCTCTCTTTAGTTTTTCATTCCCCTTCTCTGTGGTTCTCTCATGCCAAATCTGATCTTAATTGGTGTACAAAAAATTAGCCCTTCTTAAAGTGGTGTCCCATGAAGAGTTTGGATAGTTTGGTTCAACTTCAAACAAGCTTTGATCTTATCATGGATTCAAATCAGATTTGAACTCCTTTTTGAACCAAACATAAATCATATCTAAAGGACTCAGAAAGGAGGGTGACACAACTCAGATTGGCACAAAAAATATCACACAAAAATTCATTTTGTGAATGATAAGAGAAGTGGTCGGCGGCTTGGAGGAGTCCCACAAAATCTGGACTCTTGGTTTAAGCTTGATTTCAAATCAATTTGAGCTCAAACTTGAACCAACCAAACTCTAATCCAAAGAGGATCAGAAGAAGGCATCACACACCTTCTAGACACAAAAAAGTTTACATAAAAATTATTTTCATGTGTGAAGATAGGCATAGTGAAAGGTGGCGCAGGGGGTGTGCTCATCCCAATTGAATTCGACTTTGTGTTCTTATCTAATTAGACTCTTGACCCAACCAAATTAGGTTAGACGCAATTAGTTTATCTGATCTAATTAGATAATAAATAATCTTAATAAAATTTTAATTAAATTAAAAATTAATCGAGTTCGAATCAAGAATCAAACATCTTTAGTGATTAGGTCATCTCATAATCTAATCGGGTCAAACCAAATTGAATCAATTTCATTAGATTTGATCCAAACTTCAATACTCAATCAAATTGAATTAGTTAGTAATCTAATCACTAATTAATCTTCCTATAATTTATCAATAATTAGTAAATTAATTTATTATAATTTTTGCACAAGGTTAATCGTCAATTGAATTGATGATTAAATCCTAGAATGATTCTCAATAGTTGATCAGCCACATGATCAGTCGAAAATTTCTTTTGAGTGTGATCTTATAGGTTTGAACCTAAGCTGGTAGTATAGGAATGAACTTTCTATACCAATCAAAGTGACCATCTAGCAATAATATCCGACATCTGGATAGGTTGAAAGATCGCAAAGCATCATTCATGAACCTATTGGTATATAATTATCGTATAATTCATCCTTTTGACCCTAATATTCAAGTTGACCTGGAGTTTAACTGTCAACCCCAGATTAGTCAACCATACTGTGTCTCAATCTTTCAAATCCACCACATGGATTATCCTAGCCAAAGTTTTACTAAATTGAAACACACTGATGCATTAAATCCTACTTATTCGGAGGGGTCAATTTCATCTTGACTCAGACACCGATTTTGTAAGTACTTGATTGTACCCAAAAATCTTCCATCATTGAATTAAAAATTCAAGTAGTCCAGCACCAAAACATAATGAGTTTCTTGTAAGTCACTATGGTGATCTCAGGATGAAGGGACACTTATACCCATGTCCTTCATGAGCTACTCTTATTAGTAGAGTGCTCAGCAGTTGGTCATATTCAATGAGATGTACTTTTACATCTCACTTGTATGCCATATCAGTATCTCTATACCATTTACTTATGAGAACAACCAACTCACACATAATGACCTATACTCGATAAACGCTATCGTCTTAACGTATCATTTGATCATAAACTTATTTTAATGACTAAACGATACATCCTCCCATATCGATTAGGATTGTCTTAAGGACTTCATCATAATAATTGAAGTTCATTGAGAAGATGTACACTACTTTATGATGAAAAAACTAAATAATAATTTTATTAATTTATTAATTCATATACATTTACACTGTTTAGCTCAACTGTCAATAGGCTGACAATTGGTTTTGGGATATAATTTTCAACAACTCCCACTTGATCTAAAGCCAATCAGTACAGTATCGTATACCTATCTTTAGTTTATGATCTTCGAACTCCTTAATGTTGGGTTTTTGTCATGTAGTGGAAGTTAAATTTTAAAAATTTTGAAAATAAACATATCAATAGCTTCAACAATTAAAACAATCAAACCAAAATCTAAACCTTAGAATCACCTTATAGATGTCGAACAAAATAAAAACAAGCATGCAAAGAGATAGAAGTTTATACTTCTTCCAATGAGTAATATGGTAAGTAAGTGATCTCCACGAGACTCCAAAGTAAAAGCCTCCAATGGTAATCCATACAGAAGTTAGCCAAGATCCTTTCTAACTGGTGCACTGCCGCACCCTTTTCTTTATGAGAATACTGTCAGCTTCGAATTTGAAGTATGATCATATTAACATCCAATCACCTTCAATTTTTCCATCAGAATTATACCAAGAGAACACTCTTCAAAAGTACTTGACTAATACACCGACTTCATAAGTACTTGACTGTACCCAAAAATCTTTCATCATTAAATTAGAAATTTAAGTAGTTCGACACCAAAGCATAGTAAGTTTCTTACAAGTTGCTGTGGTGATCTCAGGTCGAAGAAACACTTATACCCATATCCTTCATGAGCTACTCTTGATAGTAGAATGCTCAGTAGTTAGTCATGATCAATGAGATGTACTCCTACATCTCACTTGTATGCCATATTAGTATCTCATACCATTTGGTTATGAAGATAACCAATGTATATATGACACACAATCACCTACACTCGATAAATGCTATCATCTTAGTATATCATTTGGTCATAAACTTATTTTAAGGACTAAATGATATATTCTCTCATATCGATTAGGATAGTTCTAAAGACTTCATCACAATAATTGGAGTTCATTGAGAAGATGCATACTATTTTATGATAAAAAAGTCAAATAATAATTTTATTAATTTATTAATTCATATATATTTATACTATTTAGTATAACTGCCAATAGGCTAATGATTGACTTTGAGACATAATTTTCAATAACTCCCACTTGACCTAAAGCTAATATTTGAACTCTTTGATGTTGGATTTCGATCATGCAGTGGAAGTTGAATTTTAAAAATTTAAAAAACAAATATATCAGTAGCTTTAATATTAAAACAATCAAATCGAAATTCAAACCCTAGAATCACCTTGTAGATGTCAAACAAAACAAAAACAAGCATACAAAGAGATAGAAGTTTATACTTCCTCCAACAAGCAATATAGTAAGTAGGTGATCTCCACAAGACTCTAAAGTAAAAGCTTTCCAATGATGATCGATACAAAAGTTGGCCAAGGTCCTTCCTAACCGGTGCACTGCCACAGTCTTTTCTTCACAAGAATACTATCGGCTTCAAACTCGAAGTACGATCACACCAACATCCGATCACCTTCAATTTTATCATTAGAATCATGCAAAGAGAACACTCTTCAGAAGTCTCATAATTTAGGTTTTGATTTTGAGTTTCAACATATGAAAAAATTAAATCCTAGGACAAACTAGCAACACTTGCTAATTCTCTCACCACCCTTACAAATTTTTCTCTCAATTTTTTCTTTCTCTTTTTCTCAAATTTTTTTTAGAATTTTTGTCCTCTATTAAACACCAATTGGATCTGATTTTCACCCAAAATCCAACCCTTAGCCCATATGGGATGCCCCATATAAATAGGCTAAGAAGGGACGTGAGGAAGGATCAAGGGGTGCCAACTCTTGGCGCTCCAAGTTCTCATGCAGAGAAATAAATCTTCATGAGTTAATTTTGTGTAGAAGAGCCTTCACACAGAAGGACACCTCGTCTTCCATGCCTCATGAATTTCTCACATTAAATTGGTGTGTAATAAATAAGGATCAAGATGAGAACCGATGAGTTGGATAAGAGTCTTCAATAAGAAGGACTCTTCGCTTCTCAATGCAATTAAGAGGGGGGCAGTAATTTATTTTTGGTATGAGACCTAGTAGGTGTAGAGGACTCCTTCTACACTTAAAACACTTCCAAGTTAGATAAGAACTAAATTAAATTAGACCCAAGCCCATTAGGTCAAAGGCAACTGGTCTAGTTTAGCTCAAACGCTTTGAACTAAACCTATTTAGAAACTTGGGTTAACATAATGTGCTAGCATATCAAATTAACCTCTAAAATTTATATTAAATCTCAATTAAATCAGACCAAGACTAAATCTAAAATATGTGACCCATTGGATTTCAAATCTAGCCAGCAATGGACACAGACTCTTGACGTAACTCTAATCTGATCAAACTAGGTCAGCTCAAGAGTCTCAATCATTTAGAACTCTTCTTAATTAATTTTTGAATTAATTTTTTTTTAATTTTAATGAGTTTATAAGTTAAGATTAATGTCTAGCAATGTGTCATGACTATTTGAAAGATTTAAAATTTTAATAAAAAATTATCAAAATATCTTTCAGTGGTAAGTTACCATGTAATTTAATCTTTTAGTCAAACAACATCCCAGATGAGCTGGAGGCATGAAATCATATCAAATCTAATTGCTTATCTATATATATCTCGATCAGAAGGTGATGATTTAGTTGATGATATATTAGAAACTTCTTTCTAATTATCATCCTGCTTTGGCCAAAGACTTTCAAAATCATCGATCTATGAGATCATATAGGATGTTCACTCCCCTTATTAGTAGTGATTGATCCCTTATTAATCACTCACAACCTCCATGTACACTTCACTACATCCAGAACACTCTATACAAGGATCAGAGAATCAAGTTAAGAAGTGAACGAAAATATGGATTCATGTACACAAAGTATAATGGCGATTTCAGGTCAAAGGATCATTTACACAATGCCCACTAGAAAATCATCAGCTGATATATAAATAAGACTCCATCAGACGTTCTCTCACAGATCTATTCAGTAAACTCATTCTCTAGTGAGCACTCATATTCTTGTATTAGTATCACCACATAAGTGGTTGTCAGATCAACCACCCTCATTATTAAGCATACATAGGAGATGCCAGTCATATCGGTATCATTGATCTCCGACTCAATGAACCAATGACTGACAATATTTTAGGTTATGACTATCAAAAATTTAGGTCTCACTAGCGTGATCTCATCACGACCTTAAAATCATTATCTAGACCTATAAAATTCATTATAATCTTAAAAATAATAATAAGATGCAGCATATAATAAATCAAAAATATCTATTTTATTAAAAACAATGTCAATTATATGAGTTTGGAAGATAAATTATCAAAAATATCCGATCGCATCCGATATGTGATTGGCTTGTAAGGCATTATTCTTTCAATCTTCTACTTGCACTAAAGCAAATCGCCCCTATACTTGATGCCTATGCAATCAAGAGGGCGGTCAAGCTGCTGCACTGATGAGGTCTTAGTGAATGGATCCACTATATTGTTCTTGGTATCAACTCGCTTTCATGATCACATCGCATCTTTCGACTATCTTCCGAACGAGGTGAAACCATCTTAAGATGTGTTTGGATTTGTAATGAGACCTCGGTTCCTTAGCTTGAGCAACTATCCCAGTACTATCATAATAAAGGGGCACTGGTTGTTCAATCCCTAGAACCACACCTAATTCAGAGATGAACTTTATTTAGACGGCCTCCTTAGTAGCCTCACTAGCAGCAATGTACTCAGCCTCAGTGACTGAGTCAGCAACAGTTTGCTGTTTGGGACTCTTCCAACTTACTACCCCACCATACAAGGTGAACACATACCCAGATATAGATTTACTATCATCCAGATCAGATTGAAAACTAAAATCAATATAACCTTTCCAATTAAAATCAGATCCACCGTATATGAGAAAAGCATCTCTAGTCCTTCTCAAGTATTTGAGTATATTTTTCATAATTTTTCAATGATCCTCCCTGAAATCAATCTGAAATCTACTTACAATGCTTTAGACATAAACCACATCAGGCCTGGTACATAGCATAGAATATATTATTGATCCTACAGTCAAAGCATAAGGAATAGAACTCATTCTATTTCTCTTTTCAGGTGTCTTAGGGGATATCTTCTTAAAGAGTTGTATGCCATGACCCATTGGTAAGTAATCCCTTTTACTTGTCTCCATATTGAACCTCTTCAACACAAGGTCTATATACTTAGACTGAGACAAGCCAAGCATCCTCTTTGATCTATCCCTATAGATTTTTATATCAAGTATATAGGATGCTTCACCTAAGTCTTTCATGAAAAATTTTTGTGATAGCCATGTCTTGACCGATTGCAACATTGGGATATCATTCCTAATAAGTAGTATATTATCCATATACAAGATCAAGAAGATAATAGCACTCCCACTAGTCTTTTTGTACATACAAGATTTATCCATATTTTTTATAAAGCTAAATGATTTGACTGTCTCATTAAAACGGATGTTCCAGCTCCTCGATGCTTGTTTTATAAATGGATCTATTCAGCTTCCATACCTATTTTGCTCTTTCACTAAAGACAAATCCCTCTGGCTGAGTCATATAGACTTCTTTCTCAAAATTTTTATTGAGGAAGATAGCTTGACATTCATCTGCCAGATCTCATAGTCATGATATGCAGCAATAGCAAGAATAATCTGAATAGACTTGAGCATGACTACTAGTGAAAAGATTTTTTCATAATTAACACCTTATTTTTGTTTGAAATCTTTTACCACCAGCCTGGTCTTATAGGTTTCTACCTAGCCATCTACTCCAACCTTTTTCTTGAAGATCTATTTACAGCCTATTGGGGTCACACCCTCAAGCGCATCAACCAAAATCCAAACTTGGTTGGTATACATGGAGTCTATTTCGGATTTCATGACATTGAGCCATTTGTTAGAGTCACTACTCATGACAGCTTCCGAATAGATCATGGGATCATCATTCTCAATGATGTAAAATGTGTTCTCATTCTCAATGACAAATCCATACCTGAGTGGTACATTATACACTCTACTTGACCATTAGAGAGAAGGTGTGTGTAGTGGCTATACCTGAACAATGGGTACATCTGGTTGAGAGTCAACTTGTAAATTTTAGATAGGATGTAGGTTTTGAACTTCCTCAAGTTCAACAGACCTCCCACTGCCCCCTACTTGGGTAAACTCTTTTTCCAAGAAAACGGCATACTGAAGGAGGAAAATCGCTTTTCCTCGTAGGATCTTCCAGATTTCATCAAATCTGGAGTGGAATAATTTAAAAAAAAATTATCCTATATATATTTCAGATCTAAGTCTCTAGATCTAATCTTCATATCAGATATTAAGTCTAAAATAAATCTAAAAGGGATGAGGAAACAAGTAATACCTCAAGGGTAATCTGATTACCCTGTAGATGATCTCTGCACAGCCTGAGGTTCTGATGTAGCCACGTAAGCACCTGGCCTTTACAGATATCCACTTAGGCAGGATCTGGAACTTCTTCTCATGAATCTATGCTCCAAAAATCAGATCTAAATCTGATTAGGAAGATCTTCAAAAGTCTTCCTGAAGTTGGAGCAGCAGCCTGTCGAAGAAGTCCTGCAGCCTTCAGTTCCAGGCGTCACCACGCCTTAGATCTTTGCCAGATGGATGTCCAACTCTTTGGACGTGAAGAGGGGAGGAAGGGGAGTAGGGAGGATGTGGAGAAGAGGGGAGGGGGCAGTAACTATTGGGTTTTGTGCATAAAACAACTTCTACCTCGAAACCCTAGGCGTAGCAGGGTTTATATAGACCCTGTATGCTGTGCAGTGCCACATCATTCAACCAATCAAAAAATTTTAATAAATTCTGAAAAAATTCTGATTGGTGGAGTGATGTTATCTGATCATATCAGATAAGAATCCTACCTTATCTCCAAAAGATGGCACCAACATTGGATAAGCACAAATAGAGGTGGCGCCCAAGAGTTTAAATTGATCAAGACTCTCCAATCCTTATCCACTTGGGGCGCCCACTTTAATCCAATTGGGCTCACACCATTATCTGATTATGGCACCCAATTTGATGTGACTTGGCTTATGGATACTCCATAAAAAAAATCCTCCAATGAGCCCTCTTCAGTTTAAGACCCATATATCAACTTTTGACAGATGTCCTAAAATGAAATTGGCAGGTGCTAGGAATTAGCAAGTATTGTTTTAAATTCATCTCATGAATTAAGACAAGCCTTTTCTGAGCTGGACAAGCTTCATTTAGACTGAGAAAAATCTTCTTAAGGTTCTCTAGATGAGTCAAATCATATTTGGCTCAGTAGAGACAGAAAAGATTACACGAGGAGAAAGTTAGGCTCAATCGTGTGCTAGCACGATTTCCTTGAACCTAATTGGATCTTATCCAAATCAATTGGGTTAACCCAATTGATGACATCCAGATCCTAATCTTTGTTTGTGTGATCCAGTTAGGTTCAATTCTGTATGGTAATGAGACATGTCATGATCTCATCATCGACATTATCGAAACTTTTTTCGATGGACCAGAACTCTTCTGATTCAGATAATTAGAATGATTGATCATCAATATCATTCTAATTGCTCCCAAAATCTATCAGTGACACCTAGCAGTATGTGGTGGCAACCCATCAAAACTGAAGATGAACCTCTCGATGTAGCTACCTGTGTGATTGAGTTCCTCTATCATGAGTCCTGACTGAATTAGAGTCAAGGTGAACTCGTCAAACCCAACATCAGTCATATGAGTTAATCGATCGATCTGAGTCCGATGTGAAACCTTAATGGAAACCTCTTTTCCATTATTTCACTCTGCCATGGCCATGGGCTTAAGGACTCGATCTTTCAATTATCATAGGACTACTACTCTCATCTACCGAGGTTAATAGATCCCATCTTGGTGCGACCTAGTTCCTACAATGAATATGCTATAGCCAACATACACCTCAGGGTTTCGAATTGCTAGGAGACCGAGTTATGGTGTAGTCAAACTATAACACACTCAAGGTGAACTGTCGATGAACCTCAGATCAAAGAACTAGACACACAACTGCAGCATCGAGCTAGTCATTGAAGAGAAGGTAAACTTCCTTATGACTGCTCGAAGTGGTCACGCTCAGTACTCTCGTTCTCAACGAATACCTGTACTCTCGCTCTGGTATCTCCACACCATAGACTCAAGACACACTACCCTAAGAAAGTGATCGTACACCAACCTTCTGGATCGATCACCATCCTCGTGATGATCCTATGGTCAGGAGCTGTTTATGAGTTAGTTATATAAATTCATGCCTTAAATTTTCAACTCTTGAAAATATGAATTTACATTCCTACTAACCAAAGGATGTATCACAGACACAATATACATAATGTGATAGAAGAATAATCTTTTTATTTATTTATAATCAAAATTATAAATTTGCTCTTAGATCTGTACAGGAGTGTATCAGCCAATCTGACATCTAGGGCACACATCTAACAAACTTCCACTTGACCTAATGCCAATTGGCTACATATCTAAGTCCCATCTTCTCAACGTGGGCTTCGATCTTCTGTTGGCCCAATGGCTTAGTCAGTGGGTCTGCCACATTATCTGTGGAGTCGACTCTCTTGACCTTGACATAACCCTTTTCGAGGTAATCATGGATCAAATGGAATCGCCGCTCGATGTGCTTGAATTTCTGGTGAGACCTTGGCTCCTTAGCTAGGGCTATGGTGCCATTATTGTCATAGTAAAGAGGTATGGCATCCGATAACATCATTCCAAGCTCTGCGGTAAACTTCTTGTACCAGAATACCTCCTTCACAGCTTTCGATGTAGCAATATACTCTGCCTCCATGGTGGAATGATATCCTATGAACCGAGCTCTAAAAGATCTGAACTCTAACTTGTCCGCCAGCTGTCTCTTGATATGAGCCGGACAACCCCAAATTCTGAGATGATTCAGACTTGGCTTCTTACCATGCCATATCTCATATCGTGTGGTAGGAATAGTTTTAGAGGGAACCCTATTCAATACATAAATTGCTGTCATGAGACAATGTCCCCAAAGAAATTCGAGGAGATCCGTGAAGCTCATCATGGAACGGACCATATCTAATAGGATCCGATTTCTCCATTCTGAAACTCCAATGAGTTGAGGCATTCCAGGTGGAGTCTATTGAGAGACTATGCCATTGTCCTTAAGATAGTCTAGGAACTCCCGACTAAGGTATTCACCTCCTCGATTTGATCGAAAAACCTTAATGGGCTTTCCTGTTTGTTTTTCTACCTCATGTCTGAATTCTTTGAACCTTTCAAAAGCTTCAGACTTGTGTTTCATTAGAAATACATACCCGTACCTAGATATATCATCAGTAAAGGTAATGAAGTAGATGTAGTTGCCTCTAGCCGGCACATCAAATGGGCTGCACACATCTGTATGTACTAGGGCAAGTAGGTCTGTGGTCCTTTCCCCATGTTCCACAAAAGGAAGCTTGGTCATTTTGCCTTGAAGGCATGATTCATAAACTGGATATGACTTGAAAGTCAATGGACTCAATAGCCCAGATTTCTCTAATTTGTTAACCCTGTCTTCCGTTATATGACCTAGCCTTAGGTGCCACAGATACTTATCATTTAGACTATCTCTAGGCCTTTTAATTCCTATGGCATTCACATTTTGCTCAATATTAAATACAAATACATCAATATGTAGCCGATAGAGATCGTTAATAAGAAAACCATCTGCAACTTTATTATTTTCATAAAAAATGTTACAATGGTCTTTATGAAAGCTAATCACATAGCCTTCTTGTGCTAAACATGAAACAGAAATCAAACTCCTGCTTACTGCAGGTGCATAATAACAATCTCTAAGAAATAAATTTAATCCTAATGGTAATCGTAGAGGGTAGATTTTCACGGCCACAGCAGCAACTCTTGCTCCGTTCTCGATGCGTAGGATCATCTCCCCATCCCTCAGCCTCCTGCTCTCCTCAAGACCTTACATAGAAGTGCACAAATGAGCACTAGAACCAGAGTCAAGCACCCAATTGGATGCAGAAGAAACCGTAAGATTAGACTCTAAAATGAGCATACCTCGAGAAGGACCATCCTTCTTGTTCTTCCGGGTGGCCAGGTAATGAGGACAGTTCCGCTTCCAATGGCCGTCTGATTGGCAGTGAAAATATTTTCTCTTATCAGCAGCTTTCTTCTTCGGTTCTGTCTTTTTCTTCTTGCCATCTACCTTCTGCTTCTTCACAGACTTCTTTTTCTTTCCAAAAGACTTTCTCTTGAAAGAAGTCCACTCCACAGTAAGAACTGAGCCTTTTGAACCCTTCATAGAAAGCTCAGCTGTAACCAGCATATTCATTAATTCGGTCAAGGTACACTGCATCTTATGCATATGAAAGTTCATGATGAACTGACCATATGCATTGGACAAGGACTGAAGGATCACATCAATCTGAAAATTGTTATCTAAGATGATATCGAGCATCTCAAGCTCCTTGATCATTGTCAAACAATGATCTTGGACTAGCTGCCCATCACGCACTTGGCCTTAAAAAGTCTTTGACAGACTTGATACTTGACCATGCGACTCTATTCACCAAACAGCTCTTGTAGGTGAGCCAACATTTGGTGGGTAGTCAAAATATTTTCATGTTGGCACTGCAAGTCATCAGACATTGCACCCAACATGTAGTACCTTACTTTGTTATCATCATCCGTCCACTTTTCTAGAGATGCTCTCTGTTCAACAGTCGGATGTACTGGCATGGCAGGTGGGTCTTGGTCTAAGACATGAGTCAATTTTTTGAAATCCAGAATAATTCTGTAGTTCCTCAACCAGTCCTTGGAATTGGGTCCAGTCAATCTGTGGGTGTCTAGTATTTTGGTCAGGGGGTTTGAGGCAGATATGTTTCCTGTAGAGAATCAAAAATTTTTAGTTAAATTTTGTAATCAGAATTAACCAATTTGTTTAAGAGTTTTATTTTTAAAATAAATTAGGGTCTCACTATTTTCTCAGATCCCTACACTCTCTTGGTAGAGATGTGAAAATCTTCGTGATCAGTGATTTTTAGTGGATGGTGCGGTCTCACCGACTGGCTCACCACCTCACCTAACAGTTATTGGAGATGGGTCAACCAATAAGTGGACAACTCTTGTCCAATGATTCTCTAATCATGGTGCACCCAAAACTTGGTCTCTAATTCATGAAGCTCATGTTGGGAATAGTGTCCCAAAGCCAATCGTCAGCCTGTTGACGGTTGTACTCATTTTTGTATATGTACATGAATTATGAATTAATAAAAATTATTTTGACATTTTTTATCACAAAATATTTCATCTTCTAATGAACTCCTATGTTATGGTGAAGTCCTTAGGACTATTTAGACTCGATAAAGGAGGATTTGTCGTTTAGTCCTTAAATTTGTTCGCGATCAAATGATACGTTGTTACCAAAGACGACAACGTTTATCAAGCATAGGTCGTTGTGTGCCATATAGGTTGGTTGTCCTCTTAAGCAATGAGTGTGGAGACACTGGTATGGCATACAGGTGAGATATAAGGGTACATCTGCACTGAACGTGACCGACTCCAGAGCTATTTCTGCTGTCAAGATTTGCTCCGATGGAATATGGGTATAAATGTCCCTCCGACCTGAGACCGCCACGGTGACTTGCAAGCAACTCACTGCACTTAGGCACTGGACTACCTGAATTTCTAATTCAGTGACGGAAGGCTGCTGGGTGTAGTCAAGTACTTGACTTGTCGGTGCATATGTCAAGATGGGATTGACCACTCCAGTTTAGGAGCTGTGTACAGTCGTGTTTCAATTTAGCAAAACCTTAGCCAGGGTAGTCTTTGTGAGGAGTCACAGGACTATTTGAGTTGAGCACGATTCGGATGATCTAATCAGGGTTTACAGTTTAACCCTGAGTCGTCCTAAACACAGAGGTCAAAAGGATGAATTATACAGTAACCATATTCACGTAGGTTCTGAGTGTTGCGATTGCGACTATTCGACCTATCCGATCGTCGGGTATCATTGCTAGATGGTCATTTTGATTAGTACAGAAACTGGTTTCTGTGCTACTGGCTTAGGTTCGAACCTGCGAGGTCACACACATTAGAGGTTCCTATCTGATCTGATGGCTGATGAAGAGTCCTAATGCTTGTGGACTATGAGTCCTATGTGTTTGGGACTCTATGATCAAGAATCAGGATTCTCTGATAATGAGCCCCACACATTTTGCGTACCGGGGTCAAGAGTCCCACTGGTTTGGGACTCTTCGATCAGGGTTACATATCGATGAATTCTGATGCCCGATTACCCATCGGATTTGGACTCAATATTTATGAAAGGTTTAATTAGTGATTTGATCGCTAATTAACTCAATTTGATTGAGTAATTATTTTTGGATCAAGTCTAATTGAATTGGATTCAGTTGGGTTTGACCCGATTAGGTTAAGAGTTGACCTAATCGTCGAGATGGTTTGGTCCCTGATTTGATCAGGGATTGGGCTTAATCAATTTCTGATTTGATTAAGATTTTATTGGGCCTAATTAAGTCTAATTAAGTTGGGTTTAAATTAGTCTAATTGGGCCTGTTGGGTATAAAATATCCCCCAACCGAAGTTCGTGACGGGAGTGACCCTCCGGGGATCCAACCAACTTCCAACCTCCGACGACGTCTCTTCAAATCTCCCGGGCGGCCGAGCCCCCGCAACACTCCCAAGTTTTGCTGACGGACAAGCCCCCACCAGCGTCGATCGAATTCTTCACGACGGACGGACTCCACCCAAATTTCCTCGATGATCGACCATCTTCCAGACTTCGTCCGAACTCCTACGGGAGTCGGACTTCACCCTCAACTCCAATTGCAAGTAGACTTCGTCCGGACTCCTACGGGAGCCGGACTTCGCCCTCAACTCCAATTGCAGGTAGACTCTGCCCGGACTCCTACGGGAGCCGGACCTCATCCCCGACTCCGGCTGCAAGCAGACTTCGCCCAGACTCCTACGGGAGCCGGACTCCGCCCACGACTCCAATTGCAAGTAGACTTCGTCCGGACTCCTACGGGAGCCGGACTTCGCCCTCAACCCCAATTGCAGGTAGACTCTGCCCGGACTCCTACGGGAGCCGGACCTCATCCCCAACTCCAATTGCAGGTAGACTCTGCCCGGACTCCTACGGGAGCCAGACCTCGTCCCCAACTCTAGTTGCAGGAAGACTCTGCCCGGACTCCTACGGGAGCCAGACCTCGTCCCCAACTCTGGTTGCAGGAAGACTTCGCCCGGACTCCTACGGGAGCCGAACTTCGCCCACGACTCCAATTGCAAGTAGACTTCGTCCGGACTCCTACGGGAGCCGGACTTCACCCTCAACTCTAATTGCAGGTAGTCTCTGCCCGGACTCCTACGAGAGCCGGACCTCATCCCCAACTCTGGTTGCAGGAAGACTCTACCCGGACTCCAAAGGGAGCCGGACCTCATCCCCAACTCTGGTTGCAGGAAGACTTCGCCCAGACTCCTATGGGAGCCGGACCTCATCCCCAACTCTGGCTGCAGGAAGACTTCATCCGGACTCCTACGGGAGCCGGACTTCGCCCCCGACGCCAATTGCAAGTGAACTACGTCCGGACTCCTACGGGAGCCGGACTTCGTCCCTGACTTCAACCGAAGGAAGACTTCGTCCAGACTCCTACAAAAGCTGGACTCCGAGCTCCTCTTAGATGGGTAGCTAGCCACCTCTCTCCGCCAGACACTCTAGCCGAACTTTGGCCGATAGGCCTGGACCCCCTGGCAAGCCGCAGTAACGGCCACGACACTGCTCCACTTTCTGCGACGGATTCCGCGTGGCTCCATCACTCCCTGGCAGGCGGTAGTAATGGCCACGACACTGCTCCACTTCCTATGACGGATTCCGCGCGGCTCCATCACTCCCTGGCAGGCCGCAGTAACGACCACGACACTGCTCCACTTCCTGCGACGGATTTCGCGCGGCTCCATCACTCCCTGGCAAATCGCCATAATGAC
This sequence comes from Elaeis guineensis, assembly GCF_000442705.2. Taxonomy (NCBI): domain Eukaryota; kingdom Viridiplantae; phylum Streptophyta; class Magnoliopsida; order Arecales; family Arecaceae; genus Elaeis; species Elaeis guineensis. Next base: position 60,532,209 of record NC_026002.2, on the reverse strand, counting down.
CACGATTCTGCTCCACTCCCGGCGATGGATACCGCGCGATTCCTCCACCCCCTGGTAAGTCGTGACAACGGATGCCATTTCACTACCCGCAACAGACTCCACGTGGCATGTCTCGACGGTGGCCACGATCCCACTCCACTACTCTTCGCAACAAACTCCTCCTGACCTTGGGCAGCCCACTACCAGATGGTTACAGATATCGCTATCAGTCTGTTGCCTCCTCCGCCTATAAAAGGGGGCCCCAGATACGTTATTCTCTAAGCTCTATTTTCTATCCCAAAAACTCTGCTAAAATTTTCGTTTGAGCACTCCATTCTTGTTGAGGCAGAGAACTGACTTGAGCGTCGGATGGTCTTGACGGAGCAACCCCACCTCCGATTTAGACTTCTTTTGCAGGTTTTGGTGGCGACCGCGACTCCCTCGACTCCAGCTTCTCTGGTGTGGATTTTTGCACCAACAAGGCCTAACTTATTTGGTTCAATTAGGTTGGTTTAAATAATGAAACCACCTTGACCCATTCTCCCTGTGCCACCTCACTTCCACTGCACCCATTTGAATTCACGAGAAGGAAGTTCTCATGAATTTTTCCTCACGCAAAGCCCTCCTCACGCCCTACTTTAATGTGCCAAATGAGTGGATAAGGATGATTGGTTGGCCATTCAAATTCAAAACAAAGTTTGAATTTGAATGAACAACCAATCTTAGCGCCTTGACCTTATCCTCTTTTAGCGCCCTATTTATTACACGAGAAAATATTTCTCATGAAATCACTCATGCACAAATTAAGCCACGCCCTCCTCTTCTCATGCCCTTAGTGGATAGGGATAAATTGGTTTCCATTTGAATTCAAAATTTGATTTGAATTCAAATGTGCAATTACTCATCTTTATTCTCTCATGTGGATAAGATGTTTGACATTGTTTTAAAAGGAGGAGAAGAGTGGGAAGTGTGCAAGAAAAATTTTGGAGAGAAAATCTGGGCATGAGAAATCCTTGTGTGCAAGGTGAAGGTCAATGTCCTTTCGAGAGAAAAAAAAAAAAAGAAAGAAAAAGTGTGCGCAGGGTTTCAGTGAGTTCTTCAGGGTTTCAGCCAGGAGTTCAGAAAGTAAAAAGGTGAGCTACGAGTGTCGTGAGCCCACCAAATTTTAGAAAGATCTTCAACATCCTCTCAAGCACATCTGCTAATGATCCAGAGCATCCGAAGAATTGGCAGACATCGATCGAAGGAGTTCGATCAGCATCGGCTATCGAAAGGGCTCTACAACGAGCTAGCACTCGTGAGGAGTCGATCAGACCGGGAGCTTCATGTGGATGATCTGTAGAGGTCAGATATACTGTGTGGCTGTATCGCGATGATCAGACTCTCCCGACGGTGATCAGATTATGGCGATTTACTACCCGCACAAAGGTATTGTGTTCTGAACACATTACAGTAAAGTGTTTACTGCTCAAATTCGAATTTCAAATTTAAATGCATGCATGCTATATATCATATTTAGATCCTAGTGTAGGGTAAATTCTTATTAATTAATTAGATTAATTAATAATTTCTACTGTAAAATAGTAATTTTGAAAAAGTTTTAAAATTATCATTTTACCCCTGCACTGATTTTCCCCACAAATGGTATCAGAGTGGGTTCTTAGATATGATATATATATTTGCATGCATAGATTAAGTTGTAATCTAAAAGTTTACAATTTGAAATTTGAAATTCAAAATTTGAAATTTGAATTTTGAAAGTTATTCGAAATTCAAAATTCAAAAAATTTGAAATTCAAAATTTTGAAATTTAAATTTTGAAATTTGAAATTCAAAATTAAAAAATTCAAAATTCAAAATTTAAAATTCAAAATTTAAAATTTAAAATTTAAAATTCAAAAATTTCAAATTTTAAATTTATTTGAAATTTGAATTTTAAAATTTAAAATTTGTAATTTAAATTTTGAAATTGGTATATTTAGATATACTTGATCCAAGTAACAAGTAATCGAATTGGGTTGGTTGCCATGGCCGTCCGGTCATAGGAGAAATATAGGGTTTAAAGGCCCTCTCCTCCCATTCGATGGGGTCTCCTATGGCAGTAGGGGTGCCGCTGCAATTATATCCCATGCAGATGAAGCAGTGAAAGGAATTAATTGTAAAGGTTCAATTATGAAATTTATCATGAATGTGTTAGATTAGATCTAAAGGAATATTCATGATTTTTTTTTAAGTTATTTTCTGTTATGTAATTAGCAATAGGATTGCTATTTATGAAATGTGCTGATCTATTTGTGAAATGAGTCAACATATTTGGTGAACAGAAAATAAAACCTTTCAAATTTGAAAATTATTTTTGAAATGCCAAACCCTGACCTATCAGCCCAAATACTTAATTAAAAGAATTAAGTATTGTCTAGTAGGTCTAGAATTGTGAATTAAGACCTAAGACAATTGCATAAACTTGTGAGTCAATGGATTAGATGGATTAGGTCCATAATTGGGTTAGACCTATGGTTAGCTTAAAGAAATGGACTAAATTAGAGTAATTGGTCAAATCTAATCAAAAGTTGAATTAGATTAGGTCAAGGATATACTAGACTCAACTCCAATAGTTGTAGTTGAATGGGTCTATGTCTTTAACTAGACCAAGATGGACTTAATTCATGGCTGCACGGTGGAACCCTATTTACTAAGTTGATCAAATTAAAACTAATGAACCGGTTGGTGTCCAAGGTAAGTTTGGCAGTTTGACCAGTGGATTTTAAGTGGGAGCTACTCGCAGTGATTCGATCTCTAACGAGTTAATGGCTTATCCCCACCACTAATCTCACTTACCTGTCCAACCTGGTGGATTAGGTTTTGATTAGATCACTTGGTGATTAGGGCTCACCCATGTCATTAGGTAAATCAGTTTGACTGATTTAGGTGCTCCTAATGCCAGCTTTAAGTAAATCATTTTTAATCTGACTTGGTGAAGTCAGTGGAGGATTGAAATTGATTGGATATTTTCTTCTCTTCAATTCTTTAATAAAATCTTCAAAAATTATTAAGTCCTAAAAATGGTTAAGTTATATTGATAACTAAATCATAGCCTCCCATTAAGTGAGTGATAATGAGTCCATTAGTTTAATAATCATTGAAGGCCCAAAGGCCTGGTGCTTATTGACTAATAGAATTATCATTCATAATATGATAATTTGGTTTGAGTCTTTCTGATGGTGGTCAGGTTGGCCGGCCAAAGTCGGGCTTGATCATTTATTGATCCGATTCACCAAATCAAATCATGTTAATGGTTGGACCTAACCTGATTTTTTCAGTGGAGGCCAAAGTCTACTGATTAGATTCTGGGGCAAAATTAATTACTAGAAGTTGTTTAGAGAAATAATTGGTTATGAACCTACCCATAGATGCACATGGGTTGACCAACCAAAGTTTGACTCGTGTGTAGTCTGTGTGGATTCTAGTACCCACTAAGGAATTAAAGTAATTCCTAGAATTGGAAGTTGAGGCTACAAATTCGTAAAAATACTGGGAGAAACTTTAGACTAAAGTCCAAGTCTTTAGTATTAATAATTTATGTACTAATATAGGTCTGGTTTTCCTTTATGCAGCTATGGCCACTACCCTGTCGCTCCGGTCATTATTATTAGATAATGACAAGCTCATGAGACCTAATTTCGATAGCTGGTATCGAAAATTAAAAATCATCCTTGAGCATGAGCGGATCCTTTATGTAGTAACGGATCTGGCACTTGAGGAGCCAGCCCTGAACGCTAGAGGGACGGTCCGAGACACTTACCAGAAGTGGCTCAATGATCGCATCAACGTCCGGTGCATAATGCTGGCGGCAATGAATGATGAGTTCAGTGGCAGGTTCGAGAACGCCCAGCCATAGGAGATGCTTCAAATATTGAACAACTCTTTTGGCACGCCTGACGATGTTGAAAGGTACAAAACTAGTTGTGCCATTTTCAATGCTCGGATGAGGGATGGAGCCTCAGTCACTGATCATGTACTGTACATGATCGAAATGATTGAGCGCCTAAGTAAACTGGGTTTTCCCTTGCACGAGCAGCTCGGTAAGAATGCGATCCTTAATTCTCTGCCCAAGTCCTTCCTTCCCTTCCTTAATCATTTTCTAATGACAAAGCCTGTTGTGAACTACCATGGCTTGTTGGGGTTACTGCAGAACTTTGAGAAGGATCACCAGCTCCATAAGGAGTCGGTGAATGTTGTGGGAGGGTTTTCTTCTGGTTGTCGACCCTTTAAGAATGGGAAGAAGAACAAGAAGAACAAGAATAAGAAGGTGCAGTTGCATGCTGGGATGTCTGCACAAGGTCAGATCAAGAAGTGCAAGCCTGACCAGAGCCAGGCGGAGTGCTTCTTTTGCAAGAAGCAGGGGCACTGGAAGAGGAACTGTCCTCTATACATTGCCTCACTGGACCCGAACAGGCCAAAGAAGAAGCAAGGTACTTATATGATAACACCTTGCAACTTTTCTATTTGTGATACTACTGCTTGGGTATTGGATATCGGAAGCCCTTATCATATTTGCAATTCGATGTAGGGTCTACAGGTCAGTAGGAGATTTGATGAAGGCGAGAGGTTCTTGAACGTTGGAGATGGAAGCAAAGTTTCAGTTCTAGCATTAGGAATCATGAACCTTGTAATCAATTCTTGAAATATAATTTTGAGTGAATGTCACTATTGTCCAAGCTTTTTATTAAATATTATTTTTGTAGGCCTTTTGGCCATGAACGGTTATCAATTTTTAATAAAAAAAAATGTTTACAATATCATTTTGAATGGTGTTACAATATTTATTAGACAACTTTATAATAGAATTTACTTTCTATCACAACCTGTTAATGTGGTTCAAACCTCTGGTAAACGCCCTAGAATAGTTAATGTGTCAGAAGTCTACCTTTGGCACTGTATGCTAGGTCATATCAATAAGAATAGGATAAACAGGTTGGCTCAAGAAAGAATTCTTGAAGTAGGTGATTGTGAATCACTTTCAACCTGTGAGTCCTGTCTTCTTGGTAAAATGACAAAGTCACCTTTTACTGGAAAAGGTGAGCGAGCCAGTGAACTCTTGGGTCTGGTACATTCTGATGTATGTGGACCCATGAGCACAAGTGCAAGAGGTGGATATTTCTACTTCATAACCTTCACAGACGACCTATCGAGGTATGGGTATGTCTATTTAATGAAGCATAAGTCGAAGTCGTTTGAAATATTCAAACTATTCCGAAATGAGGTAGAAAAATAAACTGGGAAGTGTATTAAAACTTTTCGATCTAATCGAGGAGGTGAATACCTTTTCAATGAGTTTCTGACATATCTTGGGGAGAATGGGATTCTCTCTCAATGGACTCCTCCTGGAACACCACAGCATAATGGTGTATCTGAAAGGAGGAATCGGACCTTGTCGGACATGGTTCGATCCATGATGGGGTTTGCTGGTTTGTTGATCTTCCTCTGGGGATATGCACTCGAATCAGCTTGTTACCTTCTAAATAGAGTTCCGAGTAAGTCTGTAACCAAAACGCCATATGAGATATGGATAGGATGTAAGCCAGTACTCTCGCACCTTAGGGTTTGGGGGTGTCCGGCTAATGTTAAACGTTTAATTACGGACAAGCTAGGACCTAGGTCTAACAAGTATAATTTTATAGGATACCCAAAAGAGACCAAAGGGTATTATTTCTACCTGGCTGATGAGCAAAAGTTGTTTGTCAGTCTTAAGGCAATCTTTTTGGAAAAAGAGTTCCTTGGTGAAGGGACTGTTGCCTCTAAGGTCGAAGTTGACGATATTCGACAGATGGAAAAACTGACACAAGTTGCTGAACCTGAATCAGATTTGATTAAATCAGATCCGGAGCCCATTGTTCAAGCACCCTTAAGGCGATCTGGTAGAGTACCACATCAACCGGACAGATACTATGGTTTCTTGGTTCGGGACGACGATCCTATCAAACTTGATGAAAATAATGAGGATCCGATCACCTACATAGATGCAATGCAGAGACCCGACTCTGAGAAATGGCTAGAGGCCATGAAATCCGAAATGGAGTCCATGAAGGTCAACGATATGTGGACATTGGTTGATCCACCCGAAGGAGTAAAACCCATAGGGTGTAAGTGGGTCTTCAAGAGGAAGAGGGGCGCAGACGAAAAGGTGGAAACCTATAAAGCCCATCTGGTTGCCAAGGGATATCATCAACATTATGGTATAGACTATGACGAGATGTTTTCTCCTGTGGCAATGCTCAAATCCATTCTGATTATGCTTGCGATAGTTGCTCATCTGGACTATGAAATCTGGCAGATGGATGTGAAGATAGCTTTTCTAAACGGAGAGCTGGATGAAGAGGTGTATATGATACAACCTGAAGGATTCACATCCACTGATGAGTCTAAGGTGTGCAGACTACAGAGGTCCATTTGAACTTAAGCAGGCATCCCAGAGTTGGAACATACATTTTGATAGGACGATCAAGACGTATGGCTTCGTTAAGAATGGAGAAGAGCCCTGCATTTATAAGTGGGCTAATGGTCCAGTAGTGATATTTCTTGTATTGTATGTGGATGATATTCTCTTAATCAGGAATGACGTCCCTGCATTACAGGGAATAAAGATTTGGCTGTCATCACAGTTCTCCATGAAGGATTTGGGAGAAGCTTCCTACATCCTATGGATGAAGATCTATAGGGATAGATCTAAAAGGTTACTTAGTTTATCCCAGTCTACGTACATAGATACTATGCTGAAAAAGTTTAGCATGAAAAATTCCAAAAAAGGCTATCTACCGATAGGCCATGGAATTTTTCTCTAGAAGAGGGATTGTCCGACAACACCTCAAGAGAGAGAGCGTATAGGTAGGATTCCATATGCTTCGACAGTGGGATCTATCATGTACGCCATGGCATGTACACAACCAGATGTGGCATACTCACTCGGGGTAGTGAGTAGATACCAATCTGATCCAGGGGAGAATCACTGGAAGGTTGTTAAAACCATCCTAAAGTATTTAAGAAATACTAAGGACCAGTGGCTTGTTTATGGTGAATCGGACTTGAGACTTATAGGGTTTACATACTCTAGTTTCCAGTCTGATCACCACGATGACAGCAAAAGTGTGTCAAGGTTTATTTTTACCCTTAATGGTGGGGCTATCTGCTGGAAGAGTTCCAAGCAACACACAGTGGCTGATTCAGTTTGCGAGGCAGAGTATGTCGCTGCATCAGATGCTGCCAAAGAAGCGGTGTGGCTGAGGAAATTCATCACCGAGCTTGGAGTAGCACCCTCCCTTGTTGGTCCAGTTTTGCTCTACTGTGACAGCTTTGGAGCCATTGCTCAGGCGAAGGAACCCAAGGCACACCAGCGGACGAAGCATATTCTGCGCTGCTACCATCTCATCTGAGAAATTGTGGATCGAGGTGACGTCGACCTTCTAAAGATTGACAGAAAGGAGAACCTGGCTGACCTATTCACTAAAGCCATTGCGGTGAAGGAGTTCAATGACTACAAGTCGAAGATGGGTATTAGATACTGTACCGATTGGCTTTAGGCCAAGTGGGAGATTGTTGGGAATAGTATCCCAAAGCTAATCCTCAGCCTGTTGACGGTTGTGCTCATTTTTGTATATGTACATAAATTACGAATTAATAAAAATTATTTTGATATTTTTCATCACAAAATATTTCATTTTCTAATGAACTCCTATGTTATGGTGAAGTCCTTAGGACTATTTAGACTCGACAAAGGAGGATTTGTCGTTTAGTCCTTAAATTTATTCGTGACCAAATGATACGTTGTTACCAAGAATGACAACATTTATCAAGCATAGGTCGTTGTGTGCCATATGGTTGGTTGTCCTCTTAACCAATGAGTGTGGAGATACTGGTATGGCATACAGGTAAGATGTAAGGGTACATCTGCATTGAACGTGACCGACTCTGGAGCTATTTCTACGGTCAAGATTTGCTCCGATGGAATATGGGTATAAATGTCCCTCCGACCTGAGACCGCCACGGTGACTTTTAAGCAACTCACTGCACTTAGGCACTGGACTACCTGAATTTCTAATTCAGTGACGGAAGGCTGCTGGGTGTAGTCAAGTACTTGACTTGTCAGTTCGTGTGTCAAGATGAGATTGACCACTCTAGTTTAGGAGCTATGTACAGTCGTATTTCAATTTCGAAAAACCTTAGCCAGGATAATCTTTGTGAGGAGTCACAGGACTGTTTGAGTTGAGCACGATTCGGATGATCTAATCAGGGTTGACAGTTTAACCCTGAGTCATCCTAAACACAGAGGTCAAAAAAATGAATTATACAAGAACCATATTCACATAGGTTCTGAGTGTTGTGATTACGACTATTTGACCTATCCGATCGTCCGGTACCATTACTAGATGGTCACTTTGATTAGTACAGAAATTGATTCCTGTGCTACCGGCTTAGGTTCGAACCTGCGGGGTCACACACATTAGAGGTTCCTATCTGATCTGATGGCTGATGAAGAGTCCTAATACTCATGGACTATGAGTCCCACGTATCTGAGACTCTGTGATCAAGAATCAGGATTCTCTGATCATGAGTCTCACACATTTTGGGTACCGGGGTCAAGAGTTCCACTGGTTTGGGACTCTTCGATCAGGGTTACATATCGATGAATTCTGATACCCGATTACCCATCAGATTTGGACTCAATATTTATGAGAGGTTTAATTAGTGATTTAATCGCTAATTAACTCAATTTGATTGAGTAATTATTTTTGGATCAAGTCCAATTGAATTGGATTCAGTTGGGTTTGACCCGATTAGGTTAAGAGTTGACCTAATCGTCGAGATGGTTTGGTCCCTGATTTGATCAAGGGTTGGGCTTAATCAATTCCTGATTTGATTAGGATTTTATTGAGCCTAATTAAGCCTAATTAAGTTGGGTTTAAATTAGTCTAATTGGGCCTAACTTATTTGGTTCAATTAGATTGGTTTAAATAATGAAACCACCTTGACCCATTCTCCCTGCGCCACCTCACTTCCACTGTGCCCATTTGAATTCACGAGAAGAAAGTTCTCATGAATTTTTCCTCATGCAAAGCCCTCCTCACGCCCTACTTTAATGTGCCAAATGAGTGGATAAGGATGATTGGTTGGCCATTCAAATTCAAAACAAAGTTTGAATTTGAATGAACAACCAATCTTAGTGCCTTGACCTTATCCTCTTTTAGCGTTCCATTTATTATACGAGAAAATGTTTCTCATGAAATCACTCACACACAAATTAAGCCACGCCCTTCTCTTCTCACGCCCTTAGTGGATAGGGATAAATTGGTTTCCATTTGAATTCAAAATTTGATTTGAATTCAAATGTGCAATTACTCATCTTTATCCTCTCACGTGGATAAGATGTTTGACATTGTTTTAAAAGGAGGAGAAGAGTGGGGCATGTGCAAAAAAAATTTTGAAGAGAAAATCTGGGTGTGAGGAATCCTTGTGTGCAAGGTGAAGGTCTATATCCTTCTGAGAGAAAAAGAAAGAAAAGAAAGAAAAAGTATGCGCAGGGTTTCAGTGAGTTCTTCAAGGTTTCAGCCTGGAGTTCGAAAAGTGAGAAGGTGAGCTACGAGTGTCGTGAGCCCACCAAATTTTAGAATAATCTTCAACATCCTCTCAAGCACGTCTGCTGATAATCCAAAGCATCTAAAGAATTGACAGACATCGATCAAAGGAGTTTGATCAGCATCGACTGTCAAAAGGGCTCTACAACGAGCTAGCACTCATGAGTCGATCAGATCGGGAGCTTCGTGTGGATGATCCGCAGAGGCCAGACACACTGTGTGACTGCATCGTAATGATCAGACTCTCCCGATGGTGACCAGATTGCGGCAATCTACTACCCGCGCTAAGGTATTGTGTTCTGAACACATTACAGTAAAGTGTTTACTGTTCAAATTCGAATTTCAAATTTAAATGCATGCATGCTATATATCATATTTAGATTCTAGTGTAGGATAAATTCTTATTAATTAATTAGATTAATTAATAATTTTCACTGTAAAATAATGATTTTGAAAAGTTTTAAAATTACCATTTTACCCCTGCACTGATTTTCCCCACAGGTCACCGTATCTGGGATATTGCTCCAATCCTTAGTTAAGTCAGACCCACTATTTGCATGAACTAGATTTCTGATTGGGTCCCTCACCGTATTCGAAATATTGAGCCCAACCTATCCTCTAATTCGTAGCATCCAATGCCTAATGGATATGGTTGCATCTCCCGATGCAACTGAGCCACTGTAACCAGTCGAGAACAATCAACTTCGGGAAGGGCACGCACATCCACAATGGTGGAAGACCTAGACTTAATATTTTTTTAGAAAGATTTGATTTAGGTCTTATTAAACTTGACTTAACATAGTCATAACAATTATGACTAATCTAGTGACATGGGTCAGCTCGAATTGTTAGCCACCTCTAATCAGAACTGAGTCGACACATATGGCCAAGTAAATGAGATCGGTGGCGGGATATGCCATTAACTCGATAAGAATGTATTCGAGTCAAGTAGCTCCCAATTAAAAATCAGTCAGTCGCATCTGCCCAACTTACCTTAGACACCAAATTATCAAACCAGAACTAATTGAGTTAGCCTACAATCCAGGCTCTAACCACTGAGCCAAATTAGGTCTTAACTTGTTCGGATCACATCTAAATGTGATTTGATCTTGATCCAGACTTAATCCCATTAGGCTGGTTAATTATTAGCTTTCATGATCCCACCTAACCAACTCTTGATTCGGTTTGATCAACCGCTAGACCTAATTGAGCTATCCAAGCCCTAATCCAATTTTATAAAAATGTCTTAGATCTGAAATTCTCAATTTTAGACCTAACTTAATTTCATAAGCTTAATTCATTAATTAAGTTTGGGTTCATAAACAAAGCACGTAAAATAAATCCTAGGATTTCAGGATCTAGGGTTTTGCAGAAAGGTAAGTTTTGATTTCTGATTAAGGATGAATGCGTGGCACCCCTACACATCATATGAACACCCCATTGAATGGAAAGAGAAGGTCTTAAAATCCTACTTCATTCTTATGGCCGGACGGCCATGAGGAACACCTTAATCAAAAATATAAATTTAACTACAAAACTAGTTAGATCTAAATTAACATATCACATATACAATTTAAGATCTAACTAATACATGCTTTGCATACCTCTCATGTATCAAAAATTAATCTAATTAACATGCTTTCAGATCTGATACATCACATGTAATATCTAAAAAATAAGATTTAAATTAAACTATTCAAAATTAAATCTATTCTAGGCAAGTTACTAGAACAATTCTATAACTAGTCTAGGCATGCAGCAGATCAATTTTATAAAAAAAATAAAATTTTATTTTTTATTTTTTGATCTAATTATAATACTTATAACATCAAAAAAATAAAAAATAAATTAGTTTTAATTCATATTTTAATCTCATTAAAATATAAGACTTAAGACTATTTATGGATTCAACTAATCCTAGTCTAGTCATGCATCTTATGCATGTTAGATCTTCTTAGATTTAATTTTAAATATTTTAATTTTAGATCCTATCATATCTGATATGACATTTGAAATTTTTAATATCAGATAAATAAAAATTAAAATCAGATCTAAATTAGATCTGAAATAAAGCCAACAACCTGGCTCTGATACCAGTTGAAGGAGGAAAATCACTTTTCCTCGTAGGATCTTCCAGATTTCATCAAATCTGAGATGGAATAATTTAAAAAAATTTATCCTATATATATTTCAAATCTAAATCTCTAGATCTAATCTTCATATTTGATATTAAGTCTAAAATAAATCTAAAAGGCATGAAAAAATAAGTAATACCTCAAGGGTAATCTGATTGCCCTGTAGATGATCTCTGCACAGCCCGAGGTTCTGATATAGCCACGTAAGCACCTGGCCTCTACCGATATCCATTCAGGCAAGACCTAGAACATCTTTTCCTCATGAATCTATGCACCAAAAATTAGATCTAAATCTGATTAGAAAGATCTTCAAAAGTCTTCCTGAAGTTGGAGCAACAACCTGTCGAAGAAGTCCTGCAGCCTTCTGTTCCAGGCATCACCACGCCTTGGATCTTTGCCAGATGGATGTCCAACTCTTTGGACATGAAGAGGGGAGGAAGGGGAGTAGAGAGGATATAGAGAATAGGGGAGGGGGTGGCAGCTATTGGGTTTTGTGTATAAAACAACTTCTGCCTCGAAACCTTAGGCGTAGCAGGGTTTATATAGACCCTGTATGCTGCGCAGTGCCACATCATTCAACCAATCAAAAAATTTCAATAAATTTTGGAAAACTTTTGATTGGTGGAGTGATGTTATCTGATCATATCAGATAAGAATTCCACCTTATCTCCAAAAAATGGTGCCAACATTGGATAAGCACAAATAGAGGTGGCGCCCAAGTGTTTAAATTGATCAAGACTCTCCAATCCTTATCCACTTGGGGCGCCCACTTTAATCCAATTGGGCTCACACCATAATCTGATTGTGGTGTCCAATTTGATTTGGCTTGGCTTGTGGACACTCCACAAAAAAAATCTTTTTGATAGATGTCCTAAAATGAAATTGGCAGGTGCTAGGAATTAGCAGGTGTTGTCTTAAATTCATCTTATGAATTAAGACAAGTCTTTTCTGAGCTAGACAAGCTTCATTTAGACTGAGAAAAATCTTCCTAAGGTTCTCTGGATGAGTCAAATCACATTTGGCTCAGTAGAGATAGAAAAGATTACACGAAGAGAAAGTTAGGCTCAATTGTATGCTAGCACGATTTCCTTGAACCTAATTGGATCTTATCCAAATCAATTGGGTTAGCCCAATTGATGACATCCAGATCCTAACTTTTGTTTGTGTGATCCAGTTAGGTTCAATTTTGTATGGTAATGAGACATGTCATGATCTCATCATCGACATCATTGAAACTCCTTTCGATAGATCAGAACTCTTCTGATTTAGACAATTAGAATGATCGATCATCAATATCATTGTAATTGCTCCCAAAATCTATCAATGATACCTAGTAGTATGTGGTGGCAATCCATCAGAAATGAAGATTAACCTCTCAGTGCAGCTACCTGTGTGATTGAGTTCCTCTATCATGAGTCCCAACTGAATTAGGATTAAGGTGAACTTGTCAACCCCAACATCAGTCATATGAGTTAATCGATCGATCCGAGTCCGATGTGAAACCTTAATGAAAAACTTTTTTCCATTATTTCACTCTGCCATAGCCATGGGCTTAAGGACTCGATCTTTCAATTATCATAGGACTACTCCTCTCATCTACCGAGATTGATAGATCCCATCTTGGTGTGATCTAGTTCCTACAATGAATATGCTATAGCCAACATACACCTCAGGGTACTGAATGGCTAGAAGACCGAGTTATGGTATAGTCAAACTACAACACACTCAAGATGAACTATCGATGCACCTCAGGTCAAAGAACTAGACACACAACTGCAGCATCGAGCTAGTCATTGACGAGAAGGTAGACTTCCTTATGACTGCTCAAAGTGGTCACGCTCAGTACTCTCGTTCTCAACGAATACCTGTACTCTCACTTCGGTGTCTCCACACTGTAGACTCAAGATACATCTACCCTAAGGAAATGATCGTACACCAACCTTCCAGATCGATCACCATCCTCGTGATGATCCTATGGTCAGGAGCTGTTTATGAGTTAGTTATGTAAATTCATATCTTAAATTTTCAACTCTTGAAAATATGAATTTACATTCCTACTAACTCAAAGGATGTATCACAGACCTAATGTACACAATGTGATAGAAGAATAATCCTTTTATTCATTTATAATCAAACTTATAAATTTGCCCTTAGATCTGTACAGGAATGTGTCAGCTGATCTGGCATCTAGGGCACACATCTAACACAAACCTACCAACAAACATCTTTTGTTGAGTAGGGTGGTAGAAGTAGTATCCTATACTCTCCTTAGGATAATCTACAAACCTATATTTTTCTGATCTAGCGCTAAGCTTATGTCCATCAATATTTTTTACATAAGCAGAGCAACCTCAAATCTTAAGATGTTTAAGACTGGACATCTTCTCTTTCCATATCTCATGTGGAGTGCTAGAGACAGATTTGGATGGCACTTTATTCAAAACATATGCTGTGGCCTCGAGAGTATATCCCCAAAAGGAGATTGAAAGATCCGTGAAACACATCATAGACCGCACCATATCTAATAAGGTGCAATTCCTCCTTTCTGTAATACTTTTAATTGTTGAGTGTAAGGAGGTGTCCACTAAGAGAGTATACCATTTTGTTTTAAATGATCGAAGAACTCACTAGTCAAGTATTCTCCTCCTCGATCAGATCAAAGAGCTTTAATCTTTTTATCCGTTTATTTCTCAACTATTCTTTGATACTCTTTAAATTTATCAAAGGCTTCAGATTTATATTTCATTAAATACACATATCCAAACCTAGATATATCATCAGTAAATATGATGAAGTAAGAGTATTCACCTCCGACTTGAGTCGATATTGGACCACAATATCAGTATGTACAAGGTCCAAGATGTCACTCGCCCTTTCTCCATGTCCAGTAAATGGAGTCTTGGTTATTTTACCTATGAGACAAGATTCACAAGTTTCATATGATTCAAAATCATAAGGATCAAAGAATTTATTTTTGTATAATTTGTTAATTTTTGACTCATTTATATAACCAAGTCGACAGTGTCAGAGGTATGTGACATTCACATCCTCTCTCTTTCCTTTCTTCATATTTTCAACATGAAGTATATTATCATTAAGTGATAGAAATAGAAGACCATTATCAATATAAGTATTTCTATAAAATTTGTTAGAAAAATATATAGAACAACCATTACTTTTTGCTTTTATTTCAAAATCTTATTCTAATAACAAGGGTGCAAAAATAATATTTCTAACAATATTAAGAATATAATAACAGGTCTTCAGCTCTAAAACTTTGCTTGAAGGCAACTTCAAAATCCTGATTTCCATGGCTTCGGCCTGAATAGACTCTCCACTAGCATCGAACAGTTCAAAGTCACCTTTATTCAGACTCTTTATTTTCTACAGATCCTGCAACGATTTGTAAAGGTGTGAGCCACAAGTGGTATGTAATACTCAAGAATCTGAAATTGAAGTACTTAATGATAAGTTAGTTTGTATTATATACAAATCTTTAGCAATATTTGCTTGTTTCACAATTGCAAGGTATTCTTTGCAATTCCTCTTCTAGTGCCTCTCCTTGCCATAGTGATAGAAGTACCTTTGGCGGAAACCTTCTTCGCCTTCTTCTTGGATATGCCAGCCTTATGGTTCAACTTTTCTTGAAACCCTTCTTGTCTTTCTTCTTATTAATCTTATCGATAAGAAGAATTGGAGTCTTTTCACCTTTGAAATAACTTTTTACTATTTTCAGTATGTTCAGCAGCTCAAGCAGGCTGATATTTAGTTTATTCATATGGTAATTTATGATAAATTGAGAGAAAAATCAGAGAGAGATACAGGATAAAATCCTAACTGAGTTCACCATCCATAGTGAAACCCAATTATCCCAGATGAGTGATCAAATCAATCATCTTTAGGACATGAGTTTGTACAGATGTGCCTTCAGTTATATGGGTATAGAACAACTATTTAGATATCTCATTCTAGCAGTTCGACTTTGTTTTTCTTATAACTCCTTAAGATTAAGGAGTATAGAACGAATATCCATATCTTCATGCTGCCTCTGAAGCTCATTGCTCATCGAGACAAGCATGATGCATTTGACAATCATACTATCATCCTTCCACATCTTATATGTGGCCTTTTTCTTCTCAAATGCATTTCTCTGATTGTATCGAGTGTAGGTGAATCTAGTATGTAGGAGACTCTCTCTTGAGTGAGAATAATTCTCAAATTTCTCAACCAGTCCATGTAGTTTGGTCTGGTCAATTTATTAGCATCTAGTATGCCTCTTAGTAATAGTGAGGATGCTATATATGCAGTTAATCTACAATTACAAGAACACAATATAAGCGGACAACTCATGATGTCATGCACAACTAGATTAGGAGTTTTATTTAATTGTGTCTCCTACTATTTTAATAAATTTTATAGCCCTCAAGTATGAAAAATGAAAAACATCCTTATATTTTTAAGTGGGATTGAGATCCCTATTCCTCACAAACACCTTGTGGATAGCACAATAAGCATTCATGAGTTCAAGAGTAGGTAACTCTTTACAAATTGTACTTCACATAATTCTTAATATTTTTTTTTCTTATCTCTAGATCACTCATAGTCTTGTGGATAGCACAACAAACTATAGTATTCTAGTTAAGTCAACCCTTCAATCCCATATGGTCATACTTAAACAATGCTGCCCTTGTGGATAGCACAACAAAGCAACACTATTTAAATATGCCATAAGCATCAATATGCACTTAGTCAACATCATCAATTTCTATAGTAAGTCTTGTGGATAGCACAACAAGCTCACTAAGATCTTGACATACTCTATTGACCAAACTTGAAAGAAGGCCCTTATAGTGTCTGCATCGCTAATCAATGTAAGTCCAAAATTCAATAAGACCAAATTGGCTAGGTCAGTAAGTGGGAGGCTCCCCGTAGTTTTTTCTAAACACCAACAAAGTTGATCAGACTAGTATACGGACCTAATTAGAAAATCACCTTTAACACTTACTTAGACACTAATTGATCAAATAAATTCGATATTTGATTTGAAAGTGAATCCCGACATTACAACTTAATATAATTTTATAGAGGGTCTTTGAACTGGTCTCGATACATCCTAACTATAACTACATAAAATATACTATACAATTATGCAATTCAGCATACTTTTACAAGTCATAATAATAATCATATTATCATGCCAAAAATCATGTAAGGGTGCACAAAATGACTTAACATAAGCTTAGTTAAATTGAAAATAAACCCTAATCAAATTAGGCATGCATAACATCCTTAATCAAAAATCAATTTAAGCATTAAGCAATTATGAAACTATAAATTTTATATTATCATAAATTCATAATCTTAATAACAAAAATTTAAATCCATGATTCAATAAAGTCAAAAATAATTTTTGATTTTAAGACTGATGCTAGAAATCGATGCAACATTTTTAGCAATATATAAACTAAAACAATTCCATATTATAACTTTTGCACTTGTTTGATCAAATCTAACAAGGGTGGCTCTGATACTACAATTAGGTTTTGATCACACAGTAGAAGTTGAATTTTAAAAATTTTAAAAACAAACATATCAATAGCTTTAACAATTAAAACTATCGAACCGAAATTCAAACCCCAGAATCACCATGTAGATATCGAACAAAACAAAAACAAGCATGCAAAGAGATAGAAGTTTATGCTTCCTCTAATGAGCAATATGGTAAGTAGATGATCTCCATGAGACTCCAAAATAAAAGTCCTCCAAGGGTGATCCACACGGAAGTTGGCCAAGGTCCTTCCTAACCGATGTGCTGTTGCAGCCTTTTCTTCACAAGAACACTGCCAGCTTTGAACTTGAAGTATGATCGCACCAACATCCAGTTACCTTCAATTTTGCCTCCAAAATTATGCCAAGAGAATATTCTTTAAAAGTCTCACAACCTAGGATTTGATTTTGGACTCTAACACATAGAAAAATTAAACCATAGGACAAACTAGCAACACTTGCTAATTCTCTCACCATCCTTCTTACAATTTTTTTTTTAATTTTTTTTTAATTTTTAAATTTTTTTCAAAATTTTTCTCCTCTATTACAAATCAATTATCTCTAATTTTCATCTAAAATCTAACCCTTAGCCCATATGGGATGCCCCATATATATAGGCTAAGAAGGACATGAGAAAGGACCTAGGGGCGCCAACTCTTGGTGCTCCACATTCTCACATAGAGAAATAAATCTCCATGAACTAATTTGGCACAAAAGAGCCTTCACATAGAAGAACTCCTCCTTTTCTATGCCCCATAAATTTCTCACATTAAATTGGCATGTAATAAATAAGGATCAGGTTGAGACCCAATGAGTTGGATAAGAGTCTTTATTAAGAAAAACTCTTCACTTCTAAATGCAATTAAGAGGGGGGCGGCAATTCATTTTTGATGCGAGACCTGGTGGGTGTAGAGGACTCCATCCACATTTGAAACACTTTCAAGTTGGATAAGAACCAAATTAAATTAGACCCAATCCCATTAGGTCAAAGGCAACCAATTTAGTTTAGCTCAAACGCTTTGAACTAAACCCATTTAGGAACTTTGGTTAATACAATGTGATAGCATATCAAATTAACCCCTAAAATTTATATTAAATCTTAATTAAATCAGATTAAGATCAAATTTTAAGGTATGTGATCTATTGGATTTTAAATCTAGCCAGCAGTAGATAAAGACTCTTGACGTAACCCTAATCCGGTCAGACAGATCAGCTCAAGAGTCCTAATCGACTAGAACTCTTCCTAATTAATTTTTGAATTAAACTTTTTTAATTTTGATGAGTCCATAAATTAAGATTGACATCTAACAACGTATTATGACTATCTGAAAGATTTAAAATTTTGATAAAAAATTATCAAAATATCTTTCAGTAGTAAGTTACTATGTAATCAATCTTTCAGTCAAATAATATCCTAGATGAGCTATGGGTATGGAATCATGTCAAATCCAATTGCTTAATAATATATATCTCAATCAGAAGGTGATGATTCAGTTGATAATATATTAGAAAATCCTTTCTAATTATCATCCTACTTTGGCCAAAGACTTTCAGAATCATCGATCTTTGAGATCACATAAGATATTTGCTCTCCTTATTAGGAGTGATTGATCCCTTATTGATCACTCACAACCTCCATGCACACTTCACCATATCTAGAACATCCCATACAAGGATTAGAGAACCAAGTTATAAAGTGAACCAAAATATAGATTCATGTGCACAAGGTACCATAGCTATCTCTAGTCAAAAGATCACTTACACAACTCTCACTAGAAAATCATCAGCTGATATGTAAATAAGACTTCATCAAATATTCTCTTGTAGGTCTATTCAATGAATTTATTCTCTAATGAGCACCCACATTTTTATTTTAGTGTCACTACACAAGTAGTTGTGAGATCAACCATGCTCGTTACTAAGCATATATAGGGCATGCCAGTCTTATCGGTATTATTGATCTCCGACCTAATGAACTAATGATTGAAAATATTTTAGATCATAGCTATCAAAGATTTAGGTCTCACTGGTGTGATCTTATCATGGTCCTAAAACCATCCAGGCCTATGGAGTTCATTATAATCTTAAAAATAGTAATAAGATGCAGCATATAATGAATCAAAAATACCTATTTGATTAGAATAATATCAATTACATGAGTTTGAAAAATAAATTACAGAAAATATCTGATCGAATCCCATATGTGATTGGCTTGTAGGGCATTATTCTTTCTCTTGATACTAAGAACTTTAGTAAATGAGTTAGCCGGATTTTTCTTTCCATCAATCTTTTGAAGCTCGACATCACTCGATCTATGATCTCTTGGACCAAGTGGTAGCGATGTAGAATATACTTGATGCGCTGATGTGACTTCGATTCTTTCGCTTGAGCAATGGCACTGGTACTGTCGTACTACAAAAAAATAGGGCCATCAAAAGAGGGTGCCACTTCGAGCTCGTCGATGAACTTTCGTGACCATACAGCTTCTTTAGTAACATCGAATGTCATGATGTATTCCACCTCGCAAGTAGAGTCGGCCATGGTGTGCTGCTTGAAATTTTTTCTGTAGATTGCTCCACTGTTTAGGGTATAGATGTAACCCGACATGCTCTTTCTGTTATCATGATCCAACTAAAAATTAAAGTCTGTAAACCCTACAAGTTTTAAGTCGGATTCTCTATAAACTAGCCACTGGTCCTTAATATTTCTCAAATACTTAAGGACGGTTTTTGTAACCTTTCAATGGTTATCCCCTAGATCAGACTGGTATCTGTTCATTACTTCCAGTGAGTATGCCATGTCTGATCGTGTACATGTCATAGCATACATTATAGAATCCACTGCCAAAATATATGGAATTCTTCTCATATGCTCCCTCTCTTGAGGAGTTGTCAACAAGTCCTCTTTGAGAGAGTAATTCTATGGCCTATTAGAAGATAGTCCTTCTTGAAATTTTTCATGTTGAACTATTTTAGTACGGTATCAATGTACGTAGATTGGGACAATCCAAGCATCTTTTTTGATCTTTCTTCATTCCAGGGATATAGGATGCTTCTCCCAAGTCCTTCTGGAGAACTGAGATGACAGCCAAACTTTTATTTCTTATAAAGCAGGAACGTCATTCTTGATTAAGAGAATGTCATTCACATACAGAATCAGAAATACTATCATAGAATTATTAACCCATTTGTATATGCAGAGTTCTTTTCCATTCCTAACGAAGCCATACATTCTGATCACTTTATCAAAATGCATATTCCAATTCCTGCTTACTTGCTTCAATCTATAAATGGATCTCTGAAGCTTGTATACCTTAGACTCATCTATAGATGTGAAACCTTCATGTTGTATCATATACACCTCTTCTTCCAGCTCACTATTTAGAAAAGCTGTTGTCACATCCATTTGCTAGATTTCATAGTCTAGATGTGTAGCTATCGCAAGCATGATGCGAATGAATTTCAGCATTGCCACATGGAAGAACATCTCATTATAGTTAATACCATAACATTGGTGATACCCCTTGACAATCAGATGTGCTTTATAGGTCTCCATCTTTCCATCTGCACCTCTCTTCCTCTTGAAGATCTACTTACACCTTATGGATTTTATCCCTTCAGGTGGGTAAACTAATGGCCACACATCATTGACTTTCATGGACTTCATTTCAGATTTCATGACTTCAAGCCACTTATTGGAGTCAGACCTCTGCATTGCATCTATGTAGGAGATCGGATCCTCATTATTTTCATCGAGTTCAATAGGATCCCCATCTCGAACCAAAAAATTATAGTATATGTATGGTGGTGCATCAATAACAGGTTCTTGATTTGATTCAATCAAATTGGTTTCTGTGGGTTTATTAGATTGTGTCATGACTTCAAGCTTGATTTTAGAAGCACTAATTCCTTCACCAAAGATTTTTTTTTTAAAAGTGTGCTTTATTGCTCACGAACACTTTCTGTTCATCAGCAAGGTAAAAGTAATACCCCTTGATTTCTTTAGGATACCCTATGAAGATACATTTGTCAGACCTAGGTCCTAGTTTATCTATTTTTAATCATCTGACATAAGTTAGATACCTCCAACCCTAAGATGTGAGAGTACTGATTTATGCCTAGTACATATCTCATATTGTGTTTTATTTACAGACTTATTTAGAATCCTATTAAATACATAGCAAGTCGACTCGAGAGCATATCTCCAAAATAAGATTGGCAGACTCAAAATTCCCATCATAGATCGAACCATATCCAACAAGATTCGATTCCTTCTTTCTGAGATGTCATTATGTGTAACATTCCAGGAGGAGTCCATTGTGAGAGAATCTTATTCTCTTCTAGATATGTCAGTAATTCATCGAAAAGATATTCACCTCCTCAATCAGATCAAAGAGTTTTATGCTTTTTCTAGTTTATTTCTCTATCTCACTATGAAATTGTTTGAATATTTCAAATGATTTAGACTTATTTTTCATTAAGTAGATATATCCATATCTAGATAGATCATCTGTAAATGTAATGAAGTATTGATGCCCTTCTTTCGTACTTGTACTCATCGGTCCACATACATCAGTATGTATGAGACCTAGAACATCACTGGCTCATTTATCTTTTTCAGTAAAAGGTGGTTTGGTCATCTTTTCAAGTAGACAAGATTCTCAGGTTATAAATGATTCACAATCATTGTTCTTAAGGATTCCCTCTTGGATTAATCTATTTATCCTGTTCTTGTTAATATGACCTAGCCTACAATGCCAAAGATAGCCATTTGAGACATCATCTATCCTAGGATGTTTTCATGATGTGTACATTATACTAGACCATAATATAATATAAATTTTATTATTCAATTGTCTGTGCATTACAGTAACACCATTCAAAATGATATCATAAAAAAAAAATTATTAAAATTTTATAATTTTTTTGGCCAGAATGCCTACAGAAATTATATTCAATAAAAAACTAGGACAATAATGACAAACACTAAAAATAATGATATGAGAATTGAATATAAATATGATTATTCTTAAAACTAGATCTGAAACTAATCTTTCATCTCCAACATTCAGAAATCTCTCACCATCTTTAAATCTCCTACTGACCTACAGTCTCTGCAATGAATTACAAATGTTAATAGGACTCCCAGTATCTAATACCTAAGTCATTGTATCACAAATTGAGAAATTGCAAGAAGTTATCATATAATTACCTTGCTTGGCAACCGATTGCTTCTTCTTTTTCAGCCTGTTTGGATCAAGAGAAGCAATGTATTGAGGATAGTTCTTCTTCTAATGACCCTGCTTTCTATAGTAGAAGTCTTCTTTCCTTTCTTAAAGGGACGACATCTGCCTAAAGAAGATGCTCCCACTACATTCACTGTCTCCTTATGGAGCTGGTGATCTTTCTTAAAAGTCTGTAGCAACCCCAACAGAACATGATAGTTTACTACAGGCTTCATCATTCGATAATGACTGAAAAATGATAAGTAAGACTTCAGTAGAGAATTCAAAATTGCATCTTTTCAAGTTGCTCATGTAAGAAAAAGCCGAGCTTGTTGAGGTGCTCGATCAGTTCAATTATGTACAATACATGATCGGTTACTGACGCCCTCTCCCTTATCCTGACACTGAAAATGGTACAACTGATCTTGTATCACTCAACATCGTCAGGAGTGCCAAAAGAATCATTCAATAGTTTGAGCATTTCTTCTGACTGAACTTCTTTGAATTTATGACTGAACTTATCGTTCATAGCCACTCGCATAATACAACATACCATGGTGCGATCATTGAGCCACTTCAAGTAAGTGTCTCAAACTACATCATGAGCGTTGGGAGAGGACTCTTCAGGTGTCAGATCATCAGCACATACAAGATCCACTCATGCTCTAAGATTATCTTCAATTTTTGATATCAGCTATCAAAATTGGATCTCCTCAATTTATCACTATCTAACAGCGATCAAAGCGACAAGTTGGTGGCCATAACTACAAAAGAAAAATCAAAACCTATTTAGTATATGAATCGAATAAGCCTAAAGATATGGACTTTAGTCTAAAGGTTCTCCCATAATTTTAAATGAATTGATAGCATCTACCTCCAATTCAAGGAATTACCCTAATTTCTTAGCGGGTACTAGAATCCACATAGTTGCACATAAGCTCGACTTTGGCCGGCTCACCTATATATGTCTATGGATAAGTTCTTAACTAATTATTTCAATAAATAATTTTTAGTAATTATTTTTGTCCCAGAGTCCTAACATAGGCTTTGGCCTCCATTGAAAGATCTGATTAGGTCCAACAATTAATATGATCATACTCAGGAATCTAACCATAAATGATCAGGCCCGACTTTGGTCGATTATCCTGATCACCCATAAGAGAGACTCGATTGAGTCATTATATTATAAATGATAATTTCAATAGCAGATGAGCATTAGACCTTTGGGCCATCCAATGATCATCCAATTATTGGATCCATTATCACCCAACTTAATGGGAGGCTATGATCTAGTTATCTTCATAATTATATCATTTTTAGAGACCTAATAATTTTAAAAGATTTAATTAATTAAATTGATAGATGAAAAAAGACTCAACAAGTTATTCTTAATTCTCCCACTGACTTCATCAAATCAGATTAAAGAAGATTAGGTTTAATCTAATCCACCCAATGAGTCATAAATTCTCCTACTGACTTCACCAAGTCATGAAAAAGACTCAAGATAAGTTGATCTAGGGGCACCTAAATCAGTCATACTGATTTTTTAGTTAGCATGGATCAAGCCCAATCATTAAGTGATCTAATCAAAACATGATTGACCATATTGGTCAGGTAAGTGAGATTGGTGGGAGGGATATGCTATTAACTCGTCATAGATCCAATCTATGCAAGTAGCTCCCAATTAGTGACCATCGATCAAGACTACCAAACTTATCTTAGACACCAACTGGTTAACCAGTTCCAATTTGATTGACTTACAGACTTGGGTTCGACCATGGAGCTACAATCAAGGCCCATCTTGGTCTAATCAAAGATATGGACTCGATCAACTACAATTATTGAGAATTGATCAAGAGAAAAAATTGACCTAATAATAATTAATTTTTAATTAGATTTGATCAATTACTAACATAGTCCATTGTCAATGATTTCTAACCCTAGGTCTAATCCAGTTAAATGGACTTGACTCGAGCTAACCCATTAATCTATGAATTATGAAATTGATGCCCTAGATCTTTGATTCTCAAATCTAGATCGCTTAATTCTTAATTCTTAATTAAGTTTTGGACTGACATGGGTTGGGGTTCAGTGTTTAAAAATAGTTTTCAGTTCTATAAAATATTTTTACAAACAATCATCCAATGATCAAAACTCTAATTTTAGATCTAAGATATATTATTTTAGATCTAAAATAAAATTTTAAAATACCTTTATTGTTCATATTCATAAAAAATAATCACATAGCACTCTTACACACCATAAGAGATCCTCATCGGATGGGTAAAGAGGGCTGTGAAATCCAGATTTCTCCTATGATCAGATGGTAATGAAGATCTACCCAATCCAATTACTACACTATTTGGATATTAATTTAATTATTTAGATCTAATCTAAATAATTAAAATTAAATTAATATTATATTTATACAGAATATTCATGTCATAAGAAACATGGCTTTGATATCATTATTAAAAAATAGGCAGCTCAAAGCATATATATTTTTTAAAATTTTTATAATGAAAGTAATAGATTAAACTATTTAATCTTTTACACATACTTTAGATTAGATCTAAACTATCTATCTAAAGATCTATGACATAAAAATATTATACAAAAAAATCTGATCAGAAAGAAAAGATTGCATCGATCGTATCGATGCCCTGAATCAGATCTAACGGCTAGTTTGATCTGATGAGTTCAGAACCCATTATCTGATCGTGGATCGATGATCACCACTACTGATGCATGTGGTAGGAGGACCATCTAGATATCGAGCAGTGGCACAACATATCTGATCTCTACGGGTAGTCCACTCAAAGTCCCGAACAGATCATCCTTTTCGAAAGTACTAGCTCGTGATGAAGGCTCTGGATGGTTGACAGAGACTCCTTTCTTCAGATCAAATGGATACCTTCAGATAAGAAGAAAGAGCTTTTCAAGGAGGAGATGTTGTGGAAGAAGAAGAACAAAGCTCTTTTTGATTTTCTCTCTCATAAAATAGAAACTAGGAACCCTAGAAGTCCCACCTTGGATCTTATGTCCCAAAGTGCATCTTCTTCCTCATTTCCTCACGTCCAGACGCCCACCTCTCTCTCTGGTTTTTCATGCCCCTTCTCTGTGGTTCTCTCACACAAAATCTGATCTTAATTGGTGCACAAAAAATCAACCCTTCTTAAAGTGGCATCCCATGAAGAGTTTGGATAATTTGATTTCTGTACTAATCGATGTAACCATTTAGCAATGGGACTCAATGTCTGGATTGGCTAAATGTATGCTCAGCAATACTCTAGAACCTACATGGATATAGTTACTATAAAATTCATTCCTTTGACTCTTGATGCTCAAGGATGACTTAAGGTTAAACTATCAACCCTAGATGAGTGGTCTATATTGTGTCTCAATCTCAAAAATCTTGTGACTCCTCACAAAACTACTTTGATCAGAGTTTTGCTAAATTGAGATACAGTGATACATCATCTCTAATTTTACTTAGAGCGATCAATCCCATCTTGACTCACACTCAGACTTCATAAGTAGTTGACTGTATCCAAAAATTTTCTGTCATCGAATTAAAAATTCAGATAGTCCAGCATCAAAGTACAATGAATTGCTTGTAAGTCACCAAGGTAGCCTCGGATCAGAAAAACACTTATACCCATATCCCATCAGTGCAACCCTTGATAGTAGAGTGCTCTAGAGTTGGTCATGCTCAGTGAAATATACTCTTACATTTCATCC
Organism: Elaeis guineensis; assembly: GCF_000442705.2. NCBI lineage: Eukaryota > Viridiplantae > Streptophyta > Magnoliopsida > Arecales > Arecaceae > Elaeis > Elaeis guineensis. The sequence continues at coordinate 60,505,954 of NC_026002.2, read as the reverse complement.
GTATGCCATACCCATATCTCCATACGTCTTGGTTAAGAGGACAATCAACTAATATGGCACACAATAACCTACACTTGATACAATTATCATCCTGGCAATAATTATATCATTTGGTCGTGAGCAGGATTTAAGAACTACATGATAAATCCTCCTTTATCATTTTGAAAATATCTCTAAGGACTTCATCATAATACATAAGTTCTATTTAGAAAGATGTATTTCTTATGATGAATCTGTCAGAAAATATTTATCAATTTATAATTCATATACATACATGAAGCACAATTATCTACAACCTAGATGATTGACTTTAGAACATATTTTCCAACATTTATCTGACTAAGCAGACTAGATTCAAATGACTATAGATGGATAGTTGGTGATAGAATCCTGAAAGTTATGCATGGTGATAGGGTTATTCTGAAGGAAAAGAAGAGGATGAGAGGATATTACTACCTGATAGGGAGCCTATTGTGAGGTGGAGCTTCAAAAACTAGGGGGAGCCCAGTGTGAGGTGGAGCTCTAGATGAAGGTGGATCAGGCATGAGATGAAAGATTCAGGAGGACGAGAGGTGACGTCGCAGCATGACGTTTCTATTACTGCAGAAGACTTCTCCGAGCGAATCTTTGGTTAGAGTGGACATAGCACATGATGGAGGTGGGATCAAGCGGTCAGGCTTGACTTCTAAAAGATTAGTGCCCTACAAGCCAATCGCAGGGTGATGTGATGAAATTTTTTTCTGCTCATTTGCATAACATTGATTATTTTATTTATGAGGTATTATGTGTTTTATCATTTACTACATCATATTTTATAATTATGATAAACCTCATAGATTAGGGTAATGATTTTAGGGCCATGATGAGATCATACCAGTGAGATCTAAAATCTTGATAGTCCTAATCTAAAATATTTTCAGTCGTTGGATCATCAAATTAGAGATCGATGATACTGGAAAGATAAGTACATCCTATGTATGCTCAATGGAGAGGGTGATTGATTTCATAATTTCTTAAGTGGTGATACTAATACAAGGATATAAATGCTCATTAGAGAATGAATTCACTGAACTGATCCACAGGAAGAACATCTGATGGAGCCTTATAATATATCGACAGATAGTTCTCCAGTGAGAGTGGTGCAAGTGATCCTTGGACCTGAGATTACCATGGAACCTTGTGTATATGGATCCATACTTTGGCTTTTTCCCTAGCATGCCATTTTAAGATATGTGTGGGATATTCTGGATTTGATGAAGTGTGCATGGAGGTTGTGAGTGGTCAATATAAAATTGATCACTCTTTGTAGGAGGAGAAAATATCCTATGTGATCTCATAGGATGATGACTCTAAGAGTTTCTGGCTAGAGTAGGATGAACAATAGAAAAAAATTTCTATTGGTTTATCAGTTGAGTCATCATCATCAGATCGAGATACATATAGATAGATATTTAGGCTTGACATGATTACATGCCCATGTCCTATTTAAGATGTTGTGTGATCGAAGGATTGAATTACATGGTAACTCACCATAGAAGGATAATTTTGGTATTTTTATCAAATTTTATATCTTCTGGATAGTCATGATACATTACTAGACATCAATCTTGGCTTGTGAACTTACGAGAATTAAAAAAAATTAATTCAAAAATTAATTAGAAGGTGTTCTAATTAATTGATGCCTTTGGACTGATCCAATCAGATTAGGTCATGAGTTTGAGTCCACTGCTGACTAGATATAGAACCCAATGGGTTGCACACAATAGAAATTTGATCTTGATCTAATTTATTTGGATTTATTGTAAATCCTATGGGTTAATTAAGTTGCTAGCAAATAAATTAAACCAAGTTCCCAATTGAGTTTGGTGCAAAGTTTTTTTATGCTAATCCTAAGCTTGATGCCTTGACCTAATGAGATTAGGTTTGAACCTATAAATTATTAGGTGGCTTATTTAATTTTTATTGAAGTGTTCCATGTAAAGTCAACTACCTCCATGCCAATCCACTTACCAAAATAAATTGGCACCCCACTTATTTTTGGCATTAAGAAGGAGTCCTTCTGGATTACTCCTCTTAATTTCCTTCTTATCATTCCACACATATTTTTGTTTCTCTCAGCAAGTGATGGTGCCATGGGATGTGTGGATGCAGAAGAGAAGGAAGAGTCCTTCTCTATGAAGGAACTCATATGCCAAAAATAAATTTGGATGCCCCCATTTGTGCGATGAGAAAAGGAAGAGTCCATCTCTCATTAAACTCTTAACAACCTTTCATTTTTCTTATTATTCCATGCTAATTCCTAAAGGGTGGCAACATCAGATGGTGCCTTGGGAGGTGTACACGGAGGAGAGTCTTTCTGCTAATTAAATATCTAACCAACTCTCTTTATTAGGAATTAAACATTGGAGAAAACATGGGACGCCAATTGTTGGCATCCCTTGAAGGTGCCTTTTTATACCTTATAAAAGGAATGCCACATATGTGGTAAAAATAAAATTTTCTCGGGTTGTTAGGCATGGGAATGAAGAGAAAAAGATAGAAAAAATTCAAAGAAAAGATAAGAAAAAGAGAGAAAAAAAATGGAAAGGAAGGCAAGAGGAAATTGAAAAGTATGTAATGCTTGTCCTAAAATTTAGATTGTTCAAGTATTGAACATCTAAATCTGATTTTTATATGGTGAGTTCTTATATAAAATGATTTCTATTATGGTCCTAATAGAGGTTTTGAAGGCATACAGACAGTGGTGCAACCCATTCTTGAAAAAGATGATTGGCAGTGGACTTGCGAAGATGGCTACAACACTACGTCAAATTGGAAAGGACCCTGATCTGTCCCGTGTGGATCACCGTTGAAGAGCTTCTACTTTAGAGCCTTGTGGAGATCACTCTATTAGCAGATCTTCATCTTCATGTTTGGTATATGACTTTTAATCTCTCGTTAAACTGCATGCTAATATTGTTTGATTGTAATCATCAAGGAGTTCCTAGGGTTTGTGTTTCGGTAGTCAGATTTTAATTGTTAAAACTTATTTTCAATAGTTAAATACCTATAAAAAATTTTGAAAATCATATTTTGCTACATCACTGAAATCCAACATTGGTATCAGAGCCACTTTTGATTGATTCAATTGAACATCATGTTATTATTGTGATATAGATTAGATCCAGTTCATATTATGTCAAAAATTAGATTTTCTGGATGACATTATTGATGCATCTTTTGTTAAGGATAAATGTTATCAATCCATGATCGTACTTGGATATGAGATTTCATGATCTTTAGACTTGTGAGACAAGTTTAGGTTAGATCTTATAATTTGATTTTCTATGGAATTGTAAATCTAGTGCATGTGATGCGCAAAGCCTTGGAATGATACATTGGATGTATATTGCCAAGACTTAGGGTTCTTGCATATGATACATTCACCCAAGATCCAAGGACTGGCCACCATAAAATTAGGCATTCATCATTATGGGTCTTCCCTTATGATTATTGCCCTAGGTAAGTGTAGAGCCAGAAAATTTTGATCATGAAGAGGATGTTTTCAAGACATGGATTAGGATTTTTGCCGATGGATGTATTTTAACTATAATTTATTAATCTAATATGATTAAAATTTATGATTGTAGATTCAATCAAATTCATAGTTCTAATTTGATTAGAAATTATATTTAATTAAGATTGATCAAATTGTCATTGACCTAATTTTATTAAGACTTGAGTCATGGTTGACCGAATCTTTGCTAACCTAATTGGATTAGGGTCAATCTAAGAATTGGTCAACTCAACTCAAAAAGATGATAAATGATTGACTTAAAATTAAAATTAGATCAAGAGTTAAATCCGAATCAAAAACTCTAGATGGGTCCTACGTCCATATATTTAAACATCTCCATTGACATGTTTATGAATGATATCACAATTAGAATAATATAAGAAGTTTGTTATCATATTTTATAATTATTATAAAATACATAAAGAGTGGTTATGGACTTTGGTACATCCATGTGATGGATGTATACATAAATGCTTCTTTGTTGGCAGATTATATTGATGTATCTGCAATAGTTGCAATAGCGACTGGGTCCCCTTGATGCATTGTATTTTCAACTATACTTTGCTTATGTCCCAACTATTGATTGGAACTTTTACATATTGATGTAAAATTATAGAAAAAATTTTTATTGAAAATAGATAAAAATTATTATTTTTATTATTTTTTGATAAAGGTGGAGCATATGTGAAAGACTTCATGGAGATGAAGGCTATCAGGTGATTGGAGAAAAGAGGCGCATTAAGATTGACCAAGAGATGGTTCAATGTTTGATGCACCTAGGGTTTGACCCATTTACCATTTTGTGGCTCGGATGTATTTTATTCAAAAGCCCATAACCATTTGATTTCTTTTAAATGCTCTTACATGCTGGTAGCGAAGTGTTAAGAATACTACCCATACCTTCCTTTATGCCAAACAAATATTATGTCAAGAACCATAGTAGGCTTGTTGTACTATCCACAAGGCTTATTGTGGGGACTGATTTGATACTGTCTTGGTGCATAATGAAGCTAATGGTATTTAGCTTACTAAGTCAATAGAGTATGTCAAAAACTGTAGTGAGTATGTTGTGTTATCAATAAGACTTGCTATAGGAATTGATATGATATTGACTTAGTGATGCTTATGGTATATTTTGATAGTACTATCTTATTGTGCTATCTACAAAGATAGTATTATTCAAGTAAGATCATATAAAATTGAAGGGTATGACTTAACAAAAATACTATAGTTTGTTATGCTATCCACAAGGCTATCAGTATTTTAGAGACAAAAGTTATGTTGAGAGTTGCATGAGATGCAATCGGTAAAGAGTTACCTACCCATGAACTCGCAGAAGCTTGTTGTGCTATCCACGAGATTTTTTATGAGAAATTGAGATCTCAACCCCACTAAAAAATTTAATGATAGATTTTTTTATTTTTCATATTTGAGGGCTATAAAATTTGCTAAAATAGTAAGAGATACAATTAGATAAAAGACCTCATCAAAATTATGTATGTCATCATGAGTAGTCCTTTTATGTTCTTATATATTCATCTACATCTTCACTATCACTGCGTAGTATATTTGATACTTTTTTTATATATTAACTAAACTTCATGGACTGATTGAGAAACTTGAGAATAGTTCTCATTAAGGAGATAGTCTCCTATTCTCCATATTCCAATTTGAGTGGAGATGATACTATAAAGAAGAAAAAAATCACATATGCGATATGGTGGGGTTGATAGTATAACTGTCAAGTGTATCCTAATTAACTTAATCATGTAATTAAGTCAATATCATGGATGATGAGTTAATCCAAGATTTGATCCTACTAACTCTCCTAGATTCCCTTTTTAACATCTTCCAGGAAAAGAAAGGTGAAGAACATCTTCACCAAGGATATTAATTTTCATTACAGCAATGATGAGCATTAGAAAGAAATTACAAAAGTTGTCTTGAAGGTATGAAATAGTAATAGGATATAAAAGTTGTATCTACTAATGATTTGTATATGATACAAACTAATCATTGAGTATTTCAGCTTTAGAATTTTAGATATGAGATACCTCATATAGATTCTACTTATGCAAAGCATTGTCGAACCTATAAAGCTGAAGAGAGGTGACTTCATGCCTTTTGTCACTGATGGATAGTCCATCCAAGCTAAGGCTAAAGGAACCTACATATATATGTAATCTTTCTAGTAAGATTTAGAAACTAGTAGACTGTTGTTATATGCCTAAATTTATCAAAAATATTATTTCAATTTCTTTGTTATTGCAGCATGATTTTGAAATTAATGTATAGAGCAAAAGTTGCTCTCCTTCTGATAAATTTTATGACTATAGATTTATGATAATAGTCTCATATTTCTATCACTCAATGATATTATTTTTTATATCGATGAGAACAAAAAAAAAATATGTAATGGTCACATATCTCTGGCACTGCCAACTTGGTCATTTTTTGTGAGTCAAAGATAAATAAGTAATACAAAGAAGTATTCTTTGATTTATATGATTTTGGAATCATGTAGAACCTATAAATCATATATCATGGATAAAATGATCAAGATCTCATTTACTGGATATGAAAAAAGGACGAGCGAGCTATTAGACTGTATATATATGGTGTTCGAAGGCTAATAATATCTCGACCCAGAGATGGGCACGCCATATAAAATATAGTGTGTTCTTTAATATGCTTCACAAATCTTGTTATCTCATTCTAGAGATATGTCCTAGAAATTACTGCATGTGTTCTGGATTAGATACTGTCAAAATTTATTACTAGCACTCTATATGAGATATGAAAAAGAAAAGAGACATGTTGCCTAGCTTATGTAAAAAGAATTGATGTACATAAGTTTTGTATTAGATCAGATTAGTATAAGTTTATAAATTATCCTAAAAGTAGTATATGATACTACTACCATCCTATTAGATAAAAGATATTTTGTCAATAGGTATACTATTTTTTTGAAAAAAAAAATCTAAGATGGAGACAGTGGGAGGATAATTGAACTTGAGAAGTTCAAGACCTATGAACTATCCTATCATATCCTGTAGAGTATCCACAAGTTGATCCTCGACTAGATGTGCCCATTGATGAGGCACTACCGTGACACACACCTCCTCTCTGAAGGTTAATAAGAGTATGTAATGTACCACTCAAGATCTAGGTTTGTCATTGAGAATAACAATATGCCACACATCATTGCGAATGATGTTCCTTGATCTATTCAAAAATAGTTATGAGTAGAGACTCTGACAGGAATGTCAATCTAGATGTTACTTGCTATAACCACACACCATCTAGAGAGTTTGTCTCTAGTGAGAGGGCAAATCCATTTATGGATTAAAGCAAGCATTGAAGAGTTGGTACTTTTATTTTTGATGAGATAGTCAAAATATTTGACTTTATCAAAATATAGATGAATCATGTGTATGCAAGAAGACAAGTGAAAGTCCCACTAACTTTTTGATTATGTATGTGGATGACATACAACATATTGAGAAGGTAGTCTCGATATTGTACTCTGTCAATGATATGCTTATCACAAAAATTTTTTTTAAAAAGACTTAGGTAAAGCATCCAATATACTTAATATCTATAGAGATAGATCTAAGTGGATGCTAGGCTTATCCCAATCTAGGTACATAGATTTTATGTTGAAGGGGTTCAACATGAATGGGTGTAAAAGAGTTTACTTACCCATATATTCAATGCACCAAGCCTAATGTGGTTTATGTCTTGTGTATAATCATTGATTTTAGGTAGATCCATGATAGGATCTTTTAAAACTGTGAAAAGTATTCTCAAAGTACTTGAGAAGTACTAGAGGGATAGTGAATTGGAAGAGTTTCAAATAGTAAAGTGTGTTTGACTCAGTTAATTACTATTAGTAAAGATCGCTAAAGAAAGTCACCTGATGAAAGGGTTCTAACTAAGTTGGGTGAGATCTCACCAAAAACCCATACACATCTTTAGGCACTTTCACCTCATTCATGATTAGATCATAAAATGAGTTGATATAAAGAACAATATAATGGATCAGTTCACTAAACCTTTATAAAGTAGCAATGTGTTCGCTACCTTGATTACATGGGCATCAGGTACAAGGGCGATTGGCTTTAGTGCAAGTAGGAGATTGAAAAATTAGTGCCCTACAAGCCAATCGTATGGGTGATGCGATGGAACTTTTTTCTACTCATTTGTATAATATTGATTATTTTATTTATAAGGTATTACGTTTTATAATTTGCTGCATTATATTTTATGATTATAATAAATTTCATAGATTAGGGTAATGATTTTAGGGCTATGATGAGATCATGCCAATGAGACTTAAAATTTTGTAGCTTCAATCTAAAATATTTTTAGTCATTGGATCATCGAATCAAGAATCGATGATGTCGGAAACACTGGTACATCCTATGTATGTTCAATGAAGAGGATGATTGATCTCTGATTGATCTCACAATCACTTCTGTGGTGACACTAATACAAAGATTTAGGTGCTCATTAGAGAATAAGTTCATTGAACTGATCCACATGGAGAACATCTGATGGAGCCTTACAGTATGTCGACAGATAGTTCTCTAGTGGGAGTGGTGCAAGTGATCCTTAGACCTCAGATCACCATAGTATCTTATGTATATGGATCCATACTTTTTATTCCTTAGCATGCCATTTTGAGATGTATGTGGGATATTTTGGATTTGGTGAAGTATGCATAGAGGTTGTGAGTAGTCAATATGAAAATGATCACTCCTTATAGGAGGAGAGAGCATCCTATGTTATCTCATAGGATGATGACTCTGAGAGTCTCTTTCCAGATCTAGGATGAACAATAAAAAAAAATTATTAGTTTATCAATCAAGTCATCATCATCGGATCGAGATATATATGCATATGTATTTAGGCTTGACATGATTCCATGCCCATGGCCTGTCTAGGATGTTATGTGATCGAAAGATTGAATTTCATAGTAACTCACCATGGAAGGATAGTTTTAATATTTTCACTAAATTTTATATCTTGTGAGTAGTCATAATATATTGCTAGACATCAATATTGGCTTGTGGACTTATAAGAATTAAAAGAGTTTAATTCAAAAATTAATTAGAAGGTGTTCTGATTAATTGATGCCTTTGGGCTGACCTAATCGGATTAGGTCATAAGTTTGAGTCCACTACTGGCTAGATATGGAACCCAAGGTCTCATGCAATAGAAGTTTGATCATGGTCTAATTTATTTGGATTTATTATAAATCCTATGGGTTAATTAAATTGCTAGCATATGAATTAACCCAAGTTTCTAATTGGGTTTGGTGCAAAGGTGTTTGTGCTGACCCTAAGCTTGATACCTTGACCAAATGGAATTAGGTTTGAACCTATAAATTATTAGGTGGCTTATCTAATTTTTATGGAAGTGTTTCATGTGAAGTCAACTACCTCCACAACAATCCATATGCCAAAATAAATTAGCGCCCCATTTATTTTTGGCGTTAAGAAGGAGGAGTCCTTCTGGATTGCTTCTCTTAATTTCTTTCTTATCATTCCATGCATATTTTTATTTCTCGCATCATGTGATGGCACCATGGGATGTGTGGATGTAGAAGAGAAGGAAGAGTCCTTCTGTATAAAGAAACTCATATGCCAAAAATAAATTGGGATGCCCATTTTTGTAAGATGAGAAAAGGAAGAGTCCATCTCTTATTAAACTCTTAACAACCTTTAATTTTTCTTATTATTCCATGCTAATTCCTAAAGGATGACGGCATTAGATGGTGCCTTGGGAGGTGTGCATAGAGGAGAGTCCTTCTGCTAATTAAATACCTAACCAACTCTCTTTATTAAAAATTAAACACGAGAGAAAACATTGGATGCCAATTGTTGGTGTCCCTTGGAGGCGCCCTTTTATACCTTATAAAAGGGATGCCACATTTGTGATAAAAATGAAATTTTCTCTAGTTGTTAGGCATGAGAATGAAGAGAAAAAGATAGAAAAAATTTTGAGAAAAGATAAGGAAAAAAGAGAAAGAAAAATAGAAAGGAAGGCAAGAGAAAATTAAAAAGCATGTGATGCTTGTCCTAAAATTTAGATTGTTCAAGTGTTGAACATCTAAATCTGATTTTTATGTGATGAGTTCTTGTAAGGAATGGTTTCTAGTATGGTCCTAATAAAGGTTTTAAAGGCATACAGATGGTGGTGGAATCTATTCTTGAAAAGGATGATTGGCAGTAGACTTGCGAAGATGGCTGCAGCACTATATCAAATTAGGAAGGACCCTGATCTGTCCCATGTGGATCACCATTGGAGGGCTTCTACTTTGGAGCCTCATGGAGATCACTCTATTATCAGATCCTCATCTTCATATTTGGTATATAGGTCTCCAGCTTTCCGTTTGTGCCCCTTTTCCTCTTGAAGACCCACTTACACCCTATGGGTTTTACTCTTTCAGGTGGGTCAACCAATATCCACACATCGTTGACCTTCATGGACTCCATTTCAGATTTCATGGCCTCTAGCCATTTTTTAGGGTCAGGTCTCTGCATTGCATCCATGTAGGTGATCGGATCCTTATCATTTTCATCAAGTTCGACAAGATCACCATTCCAGACTAAGAAACCATAGTATCTGTCCGATTGACGTGGTACTCTACTAGACCGCCTTAAGGGTGCATGAACAATGAGCTTCAGATTTGATCTAACCAAATCCGGTTCAGGTTCAGCAACTTGTGTCGATTTTTTCACCTGCTGAACTTCCTCAAGTTTGACCTTAGAGGCAACAGTCCCTTCACCAAGGAACTTCTTTTCCAAAAAGATTGCCTTAAGGCTGACAAACACCTTTTGCTCATCAGCTAGGTAGAAATAATACCCTTTGGTCTCTTTTGGGTACCCTATGAAATAACACTTGTCAGACTTAGTTCCAAGCTTGTCCATAATTAAACGCCATAAGCCGGACACCTCCAAACCCTAAGGTGTAAGAGTACTAGCTTACGTCCTATCCATATCTCATATGGTGTTTTGGTTACAGACTTACTTGGAACCCTATTTCGAAGATAACAAGCCGATTCGAGCGCATATCTCCAAAGGGAGATCGGCAGACAAGCAAACCCCATCATGGATCGAACCATGTCCAACAAGGTCCGATTCCTCCTTTCAGATACACCATTATGCTGTGGTGTTCCAAGAGGAGTCCACTGAGAGAGAATCCCATTCTCCCCAAGATATGTCAGAAAATCATTGGAAAGGTATTCACAACTTAATCTATGCATGCAAATATATATATCATATCTAAGAACTCGCTCTGATACCATTTGTAGGGAAAATTCAGTGCAGGGATAAAATGATAATTTTAAAACTTTTTAAAATTATGATTTTATAGTGAAAAAATATTAATTAATCTAATTAATTAACATGAATTTATCCTACACTAGAATCTAAATATGATATATAGCATGCATTCATTTAAATTTGAATTTCAAATTCAAACAGTAAATATTTTTACTGTAATGTGTTCAGAACACAATACCTTTGTGCGGATAGTAGATCGCCGTAATCTGATCACCGTCGAGAGAGTCTGATCATTGCGACGCGGCCACACAGTGTGTCTGGCCTCTGCGGATCATCCACATGAAGCTCCCGATCTGATCGACTCCTCACGGGTGCTAGCTCGTTGTAGAGCCCTTTTGACAGCCGATGCTGATCGAACTCCTTTGATCGATGTCTGTCGATTCTTCGGATGCTTTGAATCATCAACAGACGTGCTTGAGAGAATGTTGAAGATTTTCCTAAAATTTTATGGGCTCACGACACTCGTAACTCACTTTCTCACTTCCCGAACTCCAGGCTAAAACTCTAGGGAACTCACCGGAAACCTTGCACCCACTTTTCTTTCTTTTCTTTCTTTTTCTCTTAGAAGGATATGGACTTCCTTCTCATGCACAAGAGTTCTCACGCCCCAAAATTTTTTTTCAAAAATTTTTTTCTTGCACGCCCCCACTCTTCTCCTCCTTTTATAACCACGTTAAACATCTTATCCAAAAGAAAGGATAAAGATGAGTAATTGCACATTTGAATTCAAATCAAATTTTGAATTCAAATAGACACCAACTCATCCCTTATCCACTAAAGGTGTGAGGCGTGGCTTAAATTGTGAATGGAGTGATTTCATGAGAAATCTTTTCTCATGTAATAAATGGGGCATAAAAAAAGAGATAAGGTGCAAAGATTGATTGCCCATTCAAATTCAAACTTTATTTTGAATTTGAATGGCCAACCAATCATCCTTATCCATTCATATGGCACATTAAAGTGGAGCGTGGAGAGGGCTTGGCATGAGAAAATAATTATTTAAACCAAATGGGTGCAATAGAAGTGAGGTGGTGCAATAGAAGTGAGGTGGTGCATGGAGATTGGGTCAAGGTGGTTTAATTATTTAAACCAACCTAATTGAACCAAATAATTTAGGTCCAATTAGACTAATTTAAATCCAACTATATTAAGCTTAATTAGGCTCAACAAAATCTTAATCAAATCAAGAATTGACTAAGCCCAACCCCTGATCAAATCAGGGACCAAACCATCTCGATGATTAGGTCAACTCTTAACCTAATCAGGTTAAACCCAACTGAATCCAATTCAATTGGACTTGATCCAAAAATAATTACTCAATCAAATTGAGTTAATTAGTGATCAAATCACTAATTAAATCTCTCATAAATATTGAGTCCAAATCCGATGGGCAATCGGGCATCAGAATTCATCGATATGTAACCCTGATCGAAAAGTCCCAACTAGTGGGACTCTTGACCTCGGTACCCATAATGTGTGGAACTCGTGATCAGAGAATCCTGATTCTCGATCACTGAGTCCCAAACATGTAGGATTCTACATAAGCTATCAGATCAGATAGGAACTTCTAATGTGTGTGACCCCGCAGGTTTGAACCTAAGCCGGTAGCACAGGAACCAATTTCTGTACTAATCGAAGTGACCATCTAGCAATGGTACCCGACGTCCGGATAGATCGAAGAGTCGCAATCGCAACACTCAGAACCTATATGAATATGGTTACTATATAATTCATCCTTTTGACCCCTGTGTTTAGGACGACTCAGGGTTAAACTCTCAACCCCGATCAGATCATCCGAATCGTGCTCAACTCAAACAGTCCTGTGACTCCTCACAAGGTCTACCCTGGCCAAGGTTTTGCTAAATTGAAACATGACTATACACAGCTCCTAAACTAGAGTGGTCAATCCCATCTTGACATACGCACCGACAAGTCAAGTACTTGACTACACCCAGCAGCCTTCCGTCATTGAATTAGAAATTCAGATAGTCCAATGCCTAAGTGCAGTGAGTTGCTTGCAAGTCACCGTGGCGGTCTCAGGTCGGAGGGATATTTATACCCATATTCCATTGGAGCAAATCTTGACAGCAGAAATAGCTCCGGAGTTGGTCACATTCAGTGCAAATGTACCCTTACATCTCATCTATATGCCATACCAGTGTCTCCACACTCATTGGTTAAGAGGACAACCAACCTATATGGCACACAACGACCTATGCTTGATAAACATTGTCGTCCTTGGTAACAATGTATCATTTGGTCGCGAACAGATTTAAGGACTAAACGATAAATCCTCCTTTATCGAGTCTAAATAGTCCTAAGGACTTCACCACAACATAGGAGTTCATTAGAAGATGAAACATTTTGTGATGAAAAAATGCCAAAATAATTTTTATTAATTCATAATTCATGTACATATACAAAAATAAGCACAACCGTCAACAGGCTGACGATTGGCTTTGGAACACTATTCCCAATACAGACTCCCAGATGTGGACTTTCGATCATCTATATCAGACATAAAGTCTAAGTCTGTATATCCCTGAATTTGGAGTTCTCCATTCCCAAAGACTAGAAACATATCCTTAGTCCTTCTCAAGTACTTAAGGATACATTTCACAGAAGTCCAGTGCTCTTCGCCTGGATTCGACTGATATCTGCTTGTGACACTCACAGCATGGGCTATATTAGGTCGTGTACATAGCATGGCATACATGAGGCTCCCTATTGCCGAAGCATAAGGGATCTTGCTCATGCGTTCAATCTCCTCATGTGTGCTAGGGCACATCTTCTTGGAGAGATGAATGCCATATCTAAAAGGTAATAAACCTCTTGTGGAGTTTTCCATGCTAAACTTTTTTAGCACCTTTTTTAGCACCTCCTAATTGGGAATGACATTCCCATGTTGACCTCAGTCAAAGTATGGTTGTCTAAAGTCCGAGCATCCTATTTGGTCTATCTCTATAGACATTCCACTGACCTTTTTGAACACATATGGTTCCTTCTCATTCTTGATGAAACCAAACATTTTGATCACATCATTGAAACGAGTATTCTAACTCCGAGATGCTTGCTTATAAAGCCCGTTTGATTGCCAAGGAATATCGTCAACTTTATGGTATAGACTATGACGAGACATTTTTTCCTGTGGCAATGCTCAGATCCATTCG